>NC_053117.1:23546543-23791543 GCF_010015445.1 Perca fluviatilis
GTAGTTTAAAACTGCTGGTGTATAGGAGATGTGACTTTTTTTGCTCATAATATCTAATAATATCCAATAATGTCTCAATATATTTTATGGGGTTGTACAGTATAAGTCAGCACCATTAATCTAATTATTGTTTTGTCTTCTCAGGTGATCTCGGATCAGCTAGTAATGCTTTTGGAGCTTCTGCTGGAGGAAGAGAAGCTGAGCCGGCAACAGTGCGTGCTCTACAGAGAACTTACAACCTACAGAATCAAGACGCTGAGGTAAGACCACACACACATGCAACCATTCACCCACACACACATGCTCAGACTTAAGTGAGCATATGCATCCAAGCTCCATAATCTCCTCCAATAATGAAATGTAGACGGTTTCCTCTCCCTTTCCATCCCAAGGCACACCGCTTAGTAATGTGTAATAAATTCTGCTGTAATAGCAGCTCTCTTCTTTACAGCCACCATTACTGACTAAATCCCACAAGTATTCGCTTCATGTTTTAGTACTGCACAAAGTTCCTTAATGGTACTATTAACAATGTTTGTGAGAATGTGTGTGTGTGTGTTTGTGTTTTCTTGTCTGTGTTTGTGCTCTGCAGCTGTGTGTGTTGATGGCTGAAGAGTTTTTCTTTACTGTACAGCACCTCTCAGTACAGGAGCATGAGTGTGAAAACACAGCTGCGTCGGAGCCCTTAAACTGTTGACGCTAACCTCCATCGTTAACACATAGTTTGTCTTGAAAAGAACAATTTTATTCATATTTAGTTTTTTAGAAGTTATTAATAAAAAACTTATTAATTATATGAGCTGTTTTGTTGAGGCAGTAATGTATATAATGGGGCCAGATGTTCTGTTGTACAAGGCCAATTGAGCAGCTATTGTAGTGAATCCAGACATCTAAAATTTAATCTCAGGGCATTTTTATTATTTACATTCCAAACTCAGAGTCAGGCCACAAAAGTTGCCTCTAATTTAGAATGTTTAACGTATTTCTGTCAGTTTATTAGCTAGAAGTTTGTTTTAGTGACTTTATTCAGTTCTTGTTTTTCATTTTAGTATTTAACCTTGCGGTCAACAAGCTGAGGCCACTTTGCATTTGGCCTTGGGTCCAGCTCTAGGTTTAGGCATCTTTAGTCAGACTTCCTGGCAGATGAAAGCAGTTTCTCATCTGCAAGTTCCATGAAAAACTTTTAGTGTTCGCTAAAAATACACAAGGCCATTATGCACACAGTCATGCATGGAAACACACACTCTTTCTCTCATACATGAACATACACACTCCTGCACGCATCTATCTGAAGGCAATGGTCCTGTCCTAATGTTAGTAATCTCATTCAGAAAAGGTTAATCACCTATGTCTCTTCTTATAAATGTAGCAATGTATTCTCCTTTCTTTCTCTCTCTCTCTCTCTCTCTCTCTCTCTCTCTCTCTCTCTCTCTCTCTCTCTCTCTCTCTCTCTCTTTCTCTCTCTCTCTCTGGCTCCTGGCCTGATTGTATTCACCTTCTCACTCAGCTTTTCTATGTCTGGTACTGAATCCTCCTCAGATAAATGATATGTTTAAAATTCTTGGACAAACACAGGACACAGTGCAGTTCAGTCTGTGTAGCCCCTCACTGTTCACCTCATAGAGAATTTGAGCTTTTTACATTGGCTGAATATTGGATTATAGAAGTGATTCTCATGGCTTCTGAATAGCGGTTAGTAATATCTCGACTCAAGGAAGGCATTGTGATAAAACACGACATAGATTGTTAACCCTGTAATATAACTGATTTATCAATACGGTCAAAATCTTTTCTGATGAAGAGTTCGCACACATTAAAAGTATAGTTTGGATCTTTTAAAGTGGGGTTGTTCGAGGTACTTATCCATAGTCAGTAATGGTGATCGGCACTTCCCCAGTTTGGAGAAGCAGGCAGCAGTACCAACATGGAAGCTTAGCAATGTACTGCTGTTGACTGGGCCACACAGCAAAACTTATTTTAGCCACCTTGAAAAAGGCCCACCTAAAAAAATCAGTATCAGTTTAAGTATATGCTATATCCAGAATATTTTCACCGCTTTATGACAGGGAACTGAAGCCATTATATCCATCTATGCTCTCTTAAAAGCCACCAGTCTCCCTTGACAAAACCAAGGGAGTCATTTTACCTTGCAGAACATGGAAGTTCTACCACTGCCTCAATTGGTTAGTTTGTTTGTGTTATTGTGCGACTTTGGTGTACATTGCACAATAACACAAACAAACTAACCGATCGAAGCAGCGGTAGACCAGCAACTCCTGTGTTCTGCAAGGTAAAATTACTTAGGGCCTGCCGAACTCCATCTACTATAGGTAATACACAGACTATGGAAAAGTACCTCATACTTCAAAAGATTCCAACTATCACTTTAATGACAGACTTTCCTGATTTGCTATTTGATCAATTTTATTAATCCATTTTATAAGGTATTTTCTCATTACTACAACTTAATCTGGTGATAAAACCACGGTATGCTGTTACATATTGTTTCACCACCTGTTAGTTGCTTGTCTCTCTCCATACAGCAGAGGGACATTTATAGTGATACGCTCTGCAGTGAATGTGATAAAGAAGCTTGTATCTGGGTTAAAGGTGCTGAGAAGATTGGTGTGCAAGTTAAAGACTGTGTGTGTGTGTGTGTGTGATTTGTGTGAGCACGTACATGATAGCGAAAGGAAATATGTGGCTGACCACAAGTGTGCGTGCAGTGGGACTGCTTTGTGAACAGTGTGACCATGAATACGTGTGTGAGTGTGTCTGTGAGCCGGAGCATGTGCTTGCATGTATGAGAGAGAGCATGCATGACTTTTCCCATTCCTTTCATATGAGCCTCATGTGACGCGAGATGCTGTGTGACTCTTATGTCTGCGTGTGCATCTATGTACATATGCATGCATGTAGTTTCGTGAGGGCATTTCTGATTTTGTGAGAGCGTAAATGCAGGCTTGTGTGTCAAGCACACAGGACACATTGTTTGTGCCCAGGTTAGGTTTACTCCTGCAGTGACTAAGGACTTCACTGGACCACATTAAGTCTGGTTCCACAACATGTGTCAAAAAAAAAAAGGCAAACAATGACAACCTCAGTGGACTCCACAGACGGGAAACAAAAACAGCTCCTCAAGTGTATAAAAAAAACCTCTAAGGGGAAAAATTTAGAAAGATCACAGAGGAGGGAATCCCCGTCCAGTCCTAATACAGTAGGTGCCACTGGGCAAGGCAGCTATAATAAGATAGTGTCATGGAGCACAGACATAATGTTAAAAGTAGAGCTGAAACAACTAGTTTAATTATCGACTGATCGTTTCTTGTTAAATATTTTGATTATTGTAATTTTTCAAGCAAAAATGCCAAACATTCCCTGGTGCCAGTTTGTCAGATGTGAAGATTTGCTGCTTTTATTGTCTTCAGTGATAGTAAATTGAATATCTTTGGACAAAACAAGCAATTTGAAGACATCAGCTTAGGCTTTACGAAATTCTGATCATGTTTCACTACTTTACACGAGGCTGCGTTTGGGCGACCATGCTGGCATACAGTATGTGCACAAGTCAAGACTACCATAAGACTGCATTCACATGCTTTTGCGTGTCTGTCTTGTCTAATAGATTCTATGTTTGTCATGGTAAGTGCATGCATACACAGAGTACGTTATGTGTCGGAGTCAGTGGTGGTGGTGTAGGGTGAAGGAGGGGCAGGGGTGCATTAATAAATGAAGGAATGTCACCGTGTTATTGCATGTGCTGTCAGAGAGAGAGGCCCAGCGAGAGGAAAACGAGTAAAAAAAGGGGGTAAGGAGAGGTGCACCAGGCAGCTGCTCTGCCCCAGGGCTCTCCCCAGGAATGTAACCCAGGGCAGGGAACAGCTGCCGGGACTACGCAGGCCAGAAGGGCAGGGCTGGCATCAGAGGGTACACATACTGTACACATTTGTGCACACTCACACATTCATGAATACAGACACACAGACATATCCTTGTTCCCATGTGGGCAGATGGTGGAAGAGCGTGTTACACTTAACTTTTACCCTTTGCTTTTTGTCATGTCTGATTTGGGATTTTTGCAGCCTTCCAGGGTAAACAGAGGTAGATAATATACTGTATGTAAAAGGGAATATTTCAAATTTGAAGGATAGAGGAACTAGAAAGCTCTTTTAAGACTAATTAAACTCATGTTTATTTAGTAGGTTGCGAAGGTAATGTGAGGATTTAAATGTGGCTGTTCTAGATGGAGCATTGCTCACTCCATTCTCATATTGCATAAACAGGTGGACAAACAACAAAAACTCCTATTAAGAGTGTGAACACAGCACACAGGTTGATCCATTTGGCTCCTTTCTAGACTGCAACCTCAAAATGAATATCTGTACAAGCACTGTAGAAATGCCCAAAGCTTGAGCTGTTGAAATAGAATCAATCACCCACGCTTGGTCACTGTACTCTCCAAAAGACTATTTTTTTTATCCTGTTTGTGTGGAGATAGTTATGGAGGAGATTAAACTACCCCCCCAAAAAATCGTCCAAGCACTGCATATCCACGCCTGCACAGACACACACACAAACACATACATGCACACGTACGCACGCACGCGCACACACACACACACACACACACAGACACAGACACATGCACGCTCATTGCAGATGATGAAGGAGGATGGCTGAGGTCTGAGGGACAGAGCCAGTCTCTGATCTCTCCTGTAACCGCGGCAACAGAGCTCCTATTGATCCTCTAGCAGAAAGGCCAGGCATTAGCTTTCACACACACACACACACACACACACACACACACACACACACACCAGTGAATACATAAAGTGTACACACACAGATGCACATTGTCAGAGAATTAAACAAACTTTGAAACATGAATTTTGGATTGAGATGGTTTCCTCTCTAAACCAAACTTCACGACTGTTAATCCTCCGATTCTGGATGAATCTATTCATTGTCAGCGGAGCACCTTCCAGTTTTGTCTCCTAGCTTGTCAGATTAGCTGTTTGCCTTCTGTTACTGGCCTTGAAGGAGATCTGTTGACATTAATGTGCGAGTGCACTGGTCAAAAGCATAAAAATAAAATAAACAGATTATAAATCTTTGCCATCATCTCCTTTTTTTAATGTTTTTTTGTAATTAGTGGTATAAACTATGTATGTTCCAGTCAGAAGCACTAATCGTAGATTTAACCCTTATTACAACAAAAGTAAATACAGTTATGCTTGGCACTGATGGCTCCCTGGATCAGCCAAGCAGCATGCTAAACTGAAACAGGGAGCGCAATGCAGAGAACCCCAATGGGTATACAGGAGTGGGCCAAAAGCACAACATTGACAAGACAAACCATTTTAACCCTGAGTCATGTTAGGATTTTGAACAGGGAAGGTGGAGGCTGAAGTGGTGGAAACAAAACTTTGCCAGCAGCATCAGCGGTGAGAGAGGCAGCATTGGTGTAGCAGGGATCAGTGAGGAAGGAGTCATATTTTAATGGATCCCCTTGATGTGAAAATGGCTGTGATTGGTGTGTGACTGATAGAAATAATTATTTAATCAGCGGGTGTATAATTTATCCCTTTAACTGCATATTGTGTGTACCAAGAGTACACCCATTGGTAAAGCTTTCACTTGGTCAGCTTCATTAGCTTTGAATGAACGACCATGAATCAACTAAAATTACAAAGACCAGTGACTTCAGAAATAACACGATGGCCATTTTAAGATGCATATGGGCTATATGAAGTGCAATTGTTTTTATTTAGTTAATTAAGTACAGTATATCTTTAGTTTGAAGTCAGCAATTATTTTCTTTGATTTCTTGATTCTGTGTTGCTCCATTTGACCACAGTGTGCTGTAATTTTTGCACAAAGTCTCTTAAATAGGAGATTTTGTATGTATTATTTCATTGTTGTATATTTTCCTCTGTTTCGGCTTCCAGGTGCAACATCGCTGGTGTGAGCTGGTGGTCAAACATGCGTACACTCGGGCTTACAGAGACGTGGAACACTTTCTGGTTCATGACCAGGTAAATAAATACACAACAACACCTGTGATTCAAGAAAAGCCTGTATGCAATAAGAAAAATAAACTTTAATAAAAAGTGATTGATTGATTGATTGATTGTGTGTGTGTGTGTGTGTGTGTGTGTGTGTGTGTGTGTGTGTGTGTGTGTGTGTGTGTGTGTGTGTGTGTGTGTGTGTGTGTGTGTGTGTGTGTGTGTTCCAGGCCATGGGTGTGTATCTGTACGGGGAGCTGATGGTTCAGGAGGACCCTGAGCAGCAGGCTCTGGCCCGTCGTTGCCTCTCATTGGTCACGGAACAAATGGACCAATCAGCACGCAGAGTGGTAGAGGAGATGGTCCTTTGATTTTGGAGGTGAAGTCTCATTCTCAGTCTTTCATTGCACTGTGTCAACCATGCTGCGCTGCATGGTTGTATTCTTTCATTTAAACTGAGATGCAAAATCTTTTGCACTTTTTTTTTTTTTTATCATCTCTGCAAATTAGTGGAATTCTAGTTTCATCAGAATTTACATCAAGAGTTCTCCTGACCAGCTAAATCTGAAATGTGCAGGTTTTGTGGGTGTTGATTTATTCTTCTTCCATTTTTTAAGTGTTTCTACACATAAAAGACAATATTTCTATCTCATATCTAATCTTTTATTCTAAGGTGACAAACGTATAAAAAAAGCTTTGTGTTGGATTGATCCTAATTCCATCTGCCTCAGCGGACAGTCCACACTTGAGTCACTTGGCTACCTACAGTATACTTCACATTCCTCTCTGATCCCATTGAGTGTGTGTGTGTGTGTGTGTGTGTGTGTATTTGTAGACTCAGAATGGGGCCTTTTCCGTAGTTTCACAGCAGCGCCATCAGGACGTGTTTGTCAGAAAAGGAATTTGGGAATGTGTTCTTCAAACAAACGAGAGAGGGAGGAAAGAAAAAGAGAACAGGTCAGCGAGCGTTTTCTGAGGGGCTCAGGGCGCTCTCTACTTAATGTGGGTGATTTTATATTGTTGACACTGAAATTCCTCCTGTATATGTGCGTGTTTATGTGTGTGTATGCATAACCACAACTGACGATTTAGAAACGTGAGGGGTTTATTGGTCTCACACTAAATGAAGGGAAGAGAGAAATTTATGGTTTAGACAGACAGACAGACAGACAGGAAAAATATGGGAGGAAGAGAGAGAGCGGAAGGGAGGACTAGAGTGAAGACAGGCCTCTTTGAAGCTGCTGATCTTTTCATAACAGTCCTGCTATTACTGACACTAACCTTTGAATAATGAGAGCAGGCAATTAAAAGGATTTGACTTGACAATTGAACTATAGTAACCCAGCTATTCTTTAAAGTTTTTAATCAATACAGTAGTATACTATGGATCCAATGTTACATATATGCCAAACAAAAATCCAAATATTTTAAATTTATAAGGTAACAGAAAAAAAAGCAGTAAATTCTCACATTGGAGAAGCTGAAACAAGCTGATGTCTGGCATTTTTGCTTAAAAATGACTTAAACGATTTGTTGAATATCAAAATAGTTGCTAACAATTTTCTGTTGATCTATTCTTTTATTGACTTAATCAATTAATCTAACTACTTGTTGCAGTGACATCTCCCTGGCAACATGAGCAAACAACCACACGGCCATGCCTGCTTCAAACCGGTAACAATGGTGTGAACAAAACATAAATCATGTAAAATAACCAAAATTGTTATTTTACTTTGGCAGAAAATGAAGTGTTGATGTAGAACCAATCACTCAGAAACCGATTAAGAAAGCAGGTGTTAATCTTATTATCTAGCACCCCGATACAGCAAGTATAAGTTTAAACAAGGCGTCTGTGACCTTGGTCAACACAGGCGGCCTCAAAAGGAGCTGCTACCTACTTGTCCTTGTCAACCTGAGTGACTTACAACACTAAATCCTTTTTTTAGGCCGTGACCAAGCCACTACAAGACCGGCTTTTATCTTCAGACACACACACACACACACACACACACACACACACACACACACACACACACACACACACACACACACACACACACACACACACACACACACACACACACACACAGACAGACAGCTTTATGCATTTGCGCAGGATGTGAAAGGCTTTCTAGACAAGTGCTCGGCATCTGGCTCAGTCCTGATAAATCTCTCCAAAAAACACACATACTGCACCCACGTATACATAGCGCCTCCCTACACCTCTCTGTGGAGCCTCACTACAAGTACAGGAGGACTGAAACGAATCCGCTAAAAGACCTATAAAAATAAAAAAGAATAGAAGAAAAAAAAGAAGCATTTAGAGATTTATACCCTAACTTTTACTATTGCTTCCCATTGGACTGAAGCAAACAAGCCTCTGTAAACATCAATGGATCATGCTGGTCAACTGAGCCCAGGTCCAGATCTCTCTCCAATTAAAATGATGGATGAACCAACCTCCTCACTGCTTTTTCATATTGCACTGTGGGGAGATGGATTTATGTTTTACTGCTCAGTTTGGGTGCCCCCACCATCTTTTCTGAAGTAGTCCTCCCTGTACCCTTTACACCAACCCACACACACACACACATAATAATACAGTGGGATTAGGCTGAGGCGGGCTGAGAGGGTTTTAACTGAAAACAACATGTCCGTCAAGGCGTACTCCCTGCTCTGTGTTTTTAAACCTAAAAAGCACAACCCTTTAAAGGAGAAGGGTGGTCTCCCCCTGTCTTTTTTTTTCTTTTTCCCTCCCCGCTCACTCCCTTGGTTCTTTTCTTCCCCCAGTACATGCCTCTGGAATCCCTCTTGATCCGCTTAATGAGGGGCATATCGCCGGGTTAGCCGAGCGTGGCGAATGGGAGAGGAGAAGAGGGGTAACCAAGGAAATAGTGTGAGAGAGAGGGAGAGAGGATCTACAGGTCTGGTCTTTCATGACTGCGCTCTGATGGCAGAAGTGAGGGAGAAAGTACAAACAAAGTTAGAGATTTCCCTTTCTAGGTGTTGCAGGTTAATGCTGACTTGAATATATAGTTAGAGGAGGAACAAAAAGAGACAGGGAGAGAAGATCTTGTTCTTTCATGTCTGGGCTGTGAGGGTTCCTGGCGTGCTGATTTGTGACTTATGATAAAATCACATTGCCAGGGATTACCACACAGCCCTGACCCAGCCAGCTGCCATGGTAACTACAGCCCCTCCTACTCACACACACACACACACACACACACACACACACACACACACACACACACACACACACACACACACACACACACTCTCATTCGTCCCGCAGAAACTTAAAACCAAAGAAGACATGATGATCTAAGAGTGTGTGTGATTGTGTTTAAGGAGTTGATGATTTGGAAGTGCGGAGAAGAAAGAAGGATGATGAGGGAGCCAGAGGGTCTTGATGTGGGTGTTTCGCAAGTGTGTGTGTGTGTGTGTGTGTGTGTGTGTGTGTGTGTGTGTGTGTGTGTGTGTGTGTGTGTGTGTGTGTGTGTGTGTGTGTGTGTGTGTGTGTGCGCACGCGCCCTAGTCAGTCCGCCAGACAGGTTTTGTATCCTCTCTCCAGCCAGGCACAGAGCTTAGCTGATTGGTGAACAGTGATTGATTTCCTCTTTGTTCACAGTGGCTAAGTTCTGCACCTGAGGAGAGCATGACCCAGACAAGCAGACAAAGGAAGACAATGAATGTGTGTGACAGAAAGAAAGAACAGACGTTTTTACAGTGGCAGCTGTGTGTGTTTGTGCTTTTGTGTTTCATTTATCTAATGTGTGTTTATACTGTACATTTCAGTCACAGAACTCCTTCCCCTTTGTCCTCTACCGTTTTCTCGCTCCTTACAGAACTTGTTTGTCCTGCATCCTTTCCCTTATTTTTTTTTTTCTAATTTCACTTTTCTCCTCCCGCTTCCTTATCCTACATTTTCCTTCAATTTGGTCTAAACTCAGTCAAAAACTCTATAATACTTTCCACTGAGACCCTCTCACTCAGAAGAATTAAACACACAAGCCTCCTTACAAATTCAAAACGCTGTGCAACACTACTAATGAGCCCCAATCTACACTCTCCTGCTTTGCCTGTTGTTCATTCCCTCTTCTTTTATCTTCCTCTGCGTCCGTCTCCTTTCAGATACGTAGCGTAAAAGATAATCCTGCAGATGACGCCAGTTTGCACGCTTCGTAGTTCTAGCAAAGGTGAGAGTAAGTACCTCAAGAGAGAGACTGTACTTCCAATACTAAAGAGGCCTGGGGAGACCCAAACTCTGCTTAATGCTGCTGACAGATATTTAGGCCCTGTTTACACAAATACGCTCATGGGTGAAAACGACAAAATATTTTATCAGCTGTGCCTTTCGTTTAGACGGCGACGGCGTTTTTGGGGCTTAAAAACGCAAAAAAGTGAAACCACCCTCAAGAGTGGAAATCTTAAAAATGCTCCACCGTCGCGTTCCCGACTAGGGGTAAAAACGCACTGTGCAAGAGTGTGTGTGTGTGTGTGTGTGTGTGTGTGTGTGTGTGTGTGTGTGTGTGTGTGTGTGTGTGTGTGTGTGTGTGTGTGTGTCTGCGCGCGTGTGTGTGCCGTGTGTGTGTGCATTGTTTGGAGCAATAACTCCACCTCCTGGTCTGTCCAGACAAAATTGTTAGCTTTTGTTGTTCGCTTCGCGCTACTAGGTAGAAGGAAGGTTCTACGCAGGCGCACAGACTTGGTGGTGTTGTGTGGCAGTGCTTCACACTACCACCTAGCCGCCTGGTCTGCATACTACATCGAATTTCACACACTTTTGCGTCACCATATGCACGCAGATTAAGGGACATAAAGGCTATACTGTTCCGTCTTTCGCGTTTTCGACTCACAGCTACTCCTAATGGGTATCGTAGCTTCCCAGTCCCGGCAAGTTTGAAGAAGGAAACATGGAGGACCACACGTATTCAAAATCAAAATTTCAGGAACAGGAGTCTTCTTCTTTCGCCCAAAATAATAAAACGGATGTTGAAAAGAGCAAGAGACTGGCGTCTTCAGAAAAAAGAGTGAGCATTGGAGCTGCTTTGGACGCACACACCAAATCCCAACTAGTTAATTATCCTCCGGACCGCTGCAGTCTCCTTTTCTTTCTCTCTCCTTTCTGTCGGGTGTACACCTTTGCTTTTTGACGCGTGAAGGCTACCGTAGCTGCAATACGTACTTTGAACTGCGTGGCGAGAGAGAGTTGATTGCGATATATGATCTCACCGCTAGATGGGAGAAATTCTTACACAATGTAGCTTTAAAACGCTCTCAAAAGTTAGCGTTGGCTGCTTCTCGCTCGCCATGATTGCTCTGCTATCAGCGCCTGTCACGTACCGTGTGGAGCTTGTGAGCGCGCAGCCGAGAAGCAGTGTCGCTGTCAAATCTGTCCCTGGGAAAAGTAACGTTGCGCTGAATTGAAAAATGAACTATGTTTCGTTACCAAATTTTCAGTAGTAGCATGCAGTTACACTACTTTTTACGTGAAAAAGTAGTTAAGTTACTGAACACTGGTCATAATGTACTGTTTTAGTTACTTTACCATTGCATACTAATAGGACATGTTTAAATACGTGCAGCGTTGGATGACTGTATATTTGACTATATCTTGGCTGAGTGTAGTGACTTCCTGTTATCGTTCTTCGCATCTCAAACTCTCGACAAGGAAGTACATTTCCTAAAATGTCAAACTATTCCTTTAACTTGACAGTTTAATTTAGTTATAGCAGGGTAAGTCCTTAAAAAAGGTTAATGGGCCTTTCAGCAAATCTGTGCTCAAAATAATCCTTTAAGTACTTAAATTGCAGGTTTTCAACTTTATATCACTTTGGCAGTGAAAAGTGCCGTCTGTGTATCCCCGGCTGAAGTGTATTGATTTCTGATCTAATCTCAGCCTGAGGAAGCCAAGATACTGAGATCCATAAAGCATTCTCACAGAACACATCCTCACACTGTGAAGGAAAAAAGGACTGAGACGTCAAAGGATGGAAATCTTCTGGAACCCTTGCAACAATTTACAACCTTTCCATCATGTATACTGTATTTATATTAGGGTTGTCAGTTTTCACTTTATTTGGACAAGTGGATTTACTGCACGATATATGAGCTTCTATTGTTTTGGTTTTAGAGAAACAAAAGGTTGTGATCCTGTAAAACACTTACTGATGACAAGAAAAGCAGGAATTGGGAATTAGGGTCACACCGCACGCTTCATCTCAACTGTTGCATAGTGTACTAAGTGATGGTTCCCAAAATTAGTCAAGATAAGCTTTAAACACAAAAACTAACTTTCTCAACAACATGAGCAGGTTCATCATGCAAGGCTCTATTTAGCATGCCCACGTCTGCCAACACAATGATCAATAAATCTCAGTCTGTCTCACTTGTCCCAAGAAATAGATTTGTTTTGGAACTGTTATACAACAACCTCCATTTGTATCTTCCTACCAAACAAACGGTTTCTCTGAAATACAAATACCTAGTCAGTGCAGTCATCATCCAAGCTGTCAATAACTCCAGCTGGACTACATGCAAAGAATAAATCATGTATGTCTGATACTTTTAAGTTTAAAAAACTGGCCTACAGTAACTTACTGTATAACCCTTGCTATAACGTGGGTGTCCACAGTTATACTAGCTAATTGCAATGCAAAGCTATACCGCTCTGGACCGATTACTCCCTAATCAAAACCATGACAGATGGCTGGAAATGTATTTTAAAACTGGTCGGTCTTTTTTTGGCAATCAGAATATGAGGCGTGAGGAGGTATTATAGCGCTCTATATTCACGACGACAAAATGGCGACTAAACGAGGACAGATGTGTGAATTAGAAATGAGGGCCATGTGGAGCCTGCCATTTTTAGACCTATATTTAGGGCCTGTTAAAAGAGTAATGACCATCAAAGGCCTGTAAAAGAGAGGAATTGCCATCAGAGCCCATATCTAAAAGGTGATTTATTACACTCTAATGGGAGGGAAATGGTGCTCCACACATCAAAGGACAAAGCAACATTGTATAAAGACGCCGAAAATAAACGTATTCAGCCCACACCACCCACACAGTCTTCTCTTCACGCAAATAAACTTGACTGATTGTCTTTTTAATGTCAAGTATATTTTAGACAGCTGTTGTATTAGATTCTATTTTGAAGTATATGTTTGCAATATCCTATATCTATAACTTTTAGTGATGCAGTATATATGCATGCTCCTCACAGAAGGTAATGGAATGTGATTTTGATGGATTTATAGTTGGATTTTTGTGATCAGACTCTTGAAATAGAATTATAGCCCTTTTTTATGGCAATTATGTACCGATAATTTTGGATAGCTCCCACCAGCCGGCAGTGGTCTTGCTGGTGGAGAGGTTTCTACCGGGTCAACCAGCTGGTGAAATACAACCATCTCAACAGTTTAAATGAACCTACAGTATTGTGGTATCTTGTGGGTTTAGCAAAGCAGAACACTGCCTGACACGCAGCCTGATTACTAATTACTTTTTGCTTCATTACAGACAAAAAAAGGGAAAAGTATGTATGCTTTGGGAAAAAGGAGAAGAGAGATTCGGGCTTGGCTTCCTGTGCCTACTGAGCTGATAATCAGTCCTATACAACCACTGGCTCAGTTCAGCAGGAACAGGTTTCCAGTCCACTCACCACCAAACCAGAAGCAAACACAAGCACTGGTCGCAACAGACTTTTAACAGATTATACACGAGAGCCGCTGTTCTTTTGGACAACTAAGTTATTATGGATTTTATTTTACAAGAATTCTTTTCAGGATTTGAAAAATGATCTCATCCATGCTGGTACCACAGTTTTCACACAGCATGTGCATTGGTGATAGATGGATTGCACTATATTTCAAGAGATGACTTTACATAATTGTATGCCTTTAAAGGAGCATTTCAGTGAACTTTCAACTATAATTATTTTAGGACAAAACGGTTTGGAACTTCTTTGTAGAGCTAGGCTGATGAATCAGTTGGGCCCGTACTATCTGCCTCCATTAGCTTATTGCAGATATATCTATTGCTGAAACAATTTGTCGATTAATCAAAAAGATAAATAATTGGCAACAAGTTTGATAATCGTTAAATCTTTGTGATTTTCTTGTGGGTTTTGTCTGTTTTATTTGACTGTGAAATTGGAAAATCGCTGTGTTTTGAACTTGGATATGGAACAGATATAGACTAAACAATTAATTAATTTTTTTTACAGGAGTATAGATTATAAAAAATTATTATTACTTATATATATATCGGCAGAAAATATGTTTGCAATAAGATGTTAGAAATAGTGTCTGCATTACATAGTTTGTCCACCAGAGGGTACACATTTCTTTTTTCCAACTGTAAAATGTCATGCTCTATCGGTCAAACTATTATCAGAATTTAAAATAAAAAAATATTGGCATCCGCATCCAAAACCCAGCATCGGAAGGGGTCTGTCTTCGGCCAAATATGTAAACTGGATCGTTTGTCTAGACTGAACACACACAGCATTCAGTGTTTGTCTTCACATCATGTAAACACAAACCGTTCCGCCGGAGGACTGTGGACATCTACCAAATGTTCTGTAATGCTTTAATCTAAACTTATCGTTCTCTTCCAGGTTGACTACAGATGGAGATGACAGGAGTTTGGCGTACGAGGGTCCAGAGGGTTCACCTCCTCTTCTGTAAGAGAGGGGATGCTGCACAATCGCTCAGTAGAGTAAACACCAGAAGGCTGCACTCTTATTTTACAACCAAGGCCAATTGGCAAGGTTTAGAGTACAGCAGTTCTGTCCATTCAAGGCTAAAGAAATAAGTGGTGTGTGTAAACCAATAACAATACAAGATGTTCCTTGTGAGATGAAATGTTGTTGACTACATTATTGCATACTGTGGTCAAAGAAAAATGACATAATGTCACCGGTTTTAAAATGATAGACACTGGGAAAAGGGAGATATTTCACTGATAGAGATACTGCATCACTGTAAACCCAGATTTAGTTGTAATTAAACTTTTTAGTGGTCACTCCTTATTCTTTCATGTTTTGTTAAGAAACATATTAATTACTAAATCACATTAGTTGTTTGTATTAATCAGCTAAAGTATGCAGTGCACAGATCACATTAAGCAGAGATAATTAAGGATGTTAAGTTTCTGTATGGGAGGGGCGGGGTCACTTGAACTGTTCTTTTAGACACCATGACTCCAGAAAAAGATTATTTATGTTTACTAAGGATTTTTAGTAATGACTACTAATGTAAACTTGATTTGTCTACTGCATCAACTTACCGCTCTGTTTTAATACAACTTGACCTGTTAAGTTTCACCTTGTGTAAAAACTTAGATGGTTTTAAGCAACGGGTTTCCACACAAATTTCGAGTAAAGTCAACTAATTTGGGATAACAGTGCACCTCCATCCATGTTTAAGAACCTGAGCTGTGTTTAAGTTTCTGTGTGTGCAGGTGTGACTTCATGTCTGTTTAGTCTGAAGCCATGATCTGGTTCTTAAGAGTTTAGACAGGAAATACTTTCAGATGAGTCAAGTTTTCATACATAACAAATTACTTCACTCTGGTCAGTAACAACACTGGAAAGTATACAACCTCTCGGGGCATTTCTATATGTGTAAATGATGATTTTGTAATTGCTGTGCAAACTTTTTTTCTTTGTATAGGTCAAGTGAACATTTTTAATATGTTCATGTTAAAATAAAATGTTTTCTTAAAATAAATGCATGACTTTTTTTTTTAAACTTATTCCATCACTGAAGGAGCAAACCTAAACAGCTTTGGTACTATTATTGCCAGTAAGTGGTAAAGCCTCACAACTCTTAGTACAAAACTCAAAGCAGAGCATCAAATTTGCATGTAATCACATGTTCAACTGACTAAGTACAACACACATAATTACACAGTAACTTTTTCACCACACCTAATCAGTGTGTCATTAAAGACTTTTTTTCATATGAAGTATGAAAGTCTTTCACCATGCAGTGCTCACAATTCTTTTGATATGCTTCTCTTCTAATTTGCATAAATACATTACACCAACAATTAATCCAACTGCTCTTAATGGTTAATCACTGAACGGTTTGGTAAGCCTACAGATTTTGAATTGGTTTGTCAGCTATATAAAATGTGTGTCTGTATGAACATCTAAATGACAGGTAACCACACATAATGAATACTTTTTATTTCTTATTGATTTCACCTAGTGGTAACCACAATTGGTCACCCTATAAAAACGTGAGTTGGGGGGGGGGGGTAACGCTGGCATTTTTTGACTTTTGCTTTTGAAATCCATTTATCACTGATCCCGTCTTGATAGAAATTTGACAGCAGTCATGGAAAAGACATCCACTTTGACTGACCACCTTGTCACAATTCTGTCTTATGTAAAACATGGAAGGAGGTGCCAAAGTGGTAACATCCATGCTCCAGAGTCTATCATAAGACAAGAAATTACATACAATTATTTAGCTAGAATTGTGTAAATGCTAAATCATTAAACTGAGATCTGTGATATGACCTCGTAACATGTAGTGATAAGGAAGGCAGCGTTAGTGACAAAAAAGCCCTCTCCGTAGAACTCCAGCAATTGCTCCCATCTTTAGCCCACTTTTTACTTTCAAAAGTGTAAAACAAATATGCTCACAAATTACATCTTGTGCCAAATAAAAAAAATAAATAAAATAAAATCAATCATCCTGCATGATTCCAAAAATGTAACCATTTTGCTTAGATAGCACAAGAAATGTAGCTACACAGCATACATTTGTTTAAATTTCTGTCAAGCTCCATCAGTAGTCAATCAGTAGTCATAGTCTATTATATAGACGCATAAGCAGGGTATTCTCAATGTCTGGCTCCAGTGGGCATTTTAAATGTCTAGACTTTATGGATCAAACACAAAAAGGGCAGGGAATCATTCTCCATCTTTATGAATAATGAAGCAATAGAAAATGTACATTGAGAAAGGAGTGACATACATTTCATTATTTACTCCGTACTGTCAGAATGTTTTTCATATAAACATTTCAACCTTTTAACACAAATAGTATTTAAACAAAGATAACTGGTGTTCAGTTTCCCTCTCTTCCAAACCTAAATGTATTTCAGTCAGTATGTGTAACATGAAGGATTTATATTGTGAGGCAATTATATGAGTGGGAAGACTCTGACACGTCGTATGAGCTGCTGCTTCTTTGCAGTGTGATCTGTCACTGCTCAAGTGTCCTTGTGGGCCTTGTAGTGTGTGTGTGTGTGTGTGTGTGTGTGTGTGTGTGTGTGTGTGTGTGTGTGTGTGTGTAATTGTAGCCTCTATACATAATCTGTCCTCGCTGTGCTGTTTTGACACACTCCTGTCATTGCGCCGCAGCATATCTACACAAGAACTTGGCTATTTGTCATTCTGCAAAGGTGCCCTGAAAAAACCCTGAGCCGAGGATGAACTTACTGCTGTGTGGTTCTGTGCATTATTGTGTGTGTGTGTGTGTGTTTTAGGTGTGAGTGTGTGTGCTTTGTTCTCGGTAGGGCTCGGTGCTGCATGCATATGTGCCAGTGTGTCTTGAAGTGCTTCGATCCTGAGATGAACTCTGTTAGCGTCGCTTGATAAGCAGCTTCCTTCGTTTAGTCCGAGCTCCAGCGAGCTGAGAACACACGCTGCTTCATCAACCAGACCAGACCGCTCCACCACCTGGACTCACACACAAAGACAAAAAAGATATTGCTTGTGACAGGCCTTTACCAGAAAAAGAAAAAACGGTATCTGAAAAGGCATTACTTCAAAAAGAAAAGGGACTCGTTATTTGTGATATATTATAATATCAAATTCAACAGCACACTATATAATTCCAGATATTTACTTTAAATCCACCTAAATAATTAGAGCTCATTCGACATCCAAAAATCTAACTGTGGTGTACATGGTATGAGACATTTTGGATAACAAATTACCCACAATTACTCATAAATCATAACATGCTGTTTTCCCAATGTAACTTTTGGGTGAATCATAAAATTAAGCCAACACTAAAAATAAATCCTTAAAGAACTTGGAGGAATTAAAAATGTGAACATCTACAACTCCATGCTGAGGAAGATTGTGTGATACGGACAAAAGCTCCAACAAAGCTATTAAGTGGATCTTGTGGTGAGATTCTTTTTTGTCAACTGCTGTCAAAAATGAACATCCAGTCTTTTATTAGAAAATAATTTGCAAAACATTTACAAATTATTTTGCAGCAGAACAACATGTACGAGTCGTGACATGCATGACTGTCTAACCATGGGATGGGTGAAACATGAATTAGGAAATGACTGAAAACAGCTCCTCACCGTCTGTAAAATCTCGGTTGATCCGCTCAGCGATTGTTGGAAGAAAACAGCAAAGTTGACTAAGAGCTTGAGGATCAATAATGGAGACAGTGATGGTTGCTGAGGTTGTGGTGACAGAAGAGTGACCAATGACTGCAGAAGGCCCACAGGAAGAGGACGAGCTAAGACCAAGAACAGGGAGTGCAGGTGGTGCCATGCTTCTTTGGCATGTACCTGGAAACAGTGATCATATCATTCATTTATGGTAAGTGGACATGTTTATTTATAGATCACAAAAATCACTGCTTTAAAGTGCTCATATTATGCTTTTTGGCTTTTTCCCCTTTCCTTTATTGTGTTATATATCTTTTATAGGTTTACAAAGTGAAAAAGCCCAAAGTCCACTCCAAAGGGACTTACCATCTTCCAGAGAAAACACTGATCACCAACTGCTCCAAACAGCTCTATAGTAGTCCAGCCTTTACTTCACTTTGTAACACACGTTATAATGCTCGCCTAGCTGCTAGCGTGGCACGACCTCATACTCTGCAACTGACTGGGTTGTATTGCTGACCTAGCTACTGCGCATGTGTGACTCCCAACAAAGATGGAATAGAAGTGTGATGCCTCACTCTGTAGCTAAAACAGAGAGCTCAACACACAGGGTGAAAATAGGAGCTGCAGCAATGTGCAGTACAACACAAATATGGTATTTCTTTGAAAATTAAACCATGTAAAACTATTCTGAAAATGAGCATAACATGAGCACTTTAAGTATCTTTCCTCCAAATAAAAATCAATAGATTAGTAATTCACAAACGATGAACAAAGACAACCTTATGCAAGTTGATCGTAAGATCGTAATGGGAGAGGTGGCAGTGACGACAGCGAGTCTCCCAGAGTTATAGGAGGAGGCGGACAAACGGGAGACAGAGAGATGAAACTCGGGCCAGCTGGCCAGACACTCACTGAGAAATCAATACTACATCACCCTTTTCACCCGGCTCCCCTCCCTCTTTTGAATCTCTCTCTTCGCCACTGTCTCATTCTCTTCCGCTCAGATCATCCATAATTTATTCTTTAATGTGTTATTCTTCTTTCTCTGTATTTGTTCTTTGGCTTTCAACATCTGCCAAGAGCAAATAAACGACCTTCCACATAGTTACAGTATGTTGTTGAGTTATGATACTGCACATTGAATAGACACACTACCTGAGATCATGTCCACACTACTTCCTTCCCCAGTCGTATCAAACCAAGTTCAGCACGTCAATACAGCGTTGTTCGTTACCATTTAGCCACAGCAGTCTTGCCAATGCAAGAGCAGCAACAAGATAATAAGTAAAAGGTTTCAAATAGGTTTCCAAATTAAATGGTTATAAAATAAAAAGACCATGATAGCGGTTCTGTGTGACTGTGCACAGTGGTGTTTTTAGCGAAATGTTAATGTCAGCATACTAACACGCTCACAGTGACAATGCTAACATGTTGATGTTTAACAGGTTTACCACATTCACTAGCACTGAACACAAAGTATAGCTGGGGCTGATGGGAATTCTCCTAAATGAAGAAAAACTAGATCACTTAAAATAATTTCTCTTTTTAAAATCTTACCAGCTGTAGTGCTCGGTGGTGCCCCCTGTTGGTGGGGTGGTGGTAGAAGGTCAGCAGCCACAGCAGGGGGCCACGGTCATCAGGCCCAGATGTCACCAACAGCTGGATGGCCACCTGTACCCAGTGGGCACACTGAACCAGCAGGAACCAGGCCTCAAACATTTTGTGGTGCCCTCTACAGGACAGGAGGAGAAAACACTTCCATTAGGCATCATGGAATATGAAAGACTTTTCTGTACTGCTGCTGTGGAGGACATTACAGCACACCAGACAACATAATTATATTATACTTCTCCAATCCCTGCCCCAAACTGCTGTTGTAAAATACAACTGACAACTGTTAGCCCAATAACATACACACAAGTTGTTGTCCAAATAATAACTTGGCCATAAAGGAGAGAAGTGGGGAGGTATTTTAATACCCTTTGACAAATGGCCTTTGAAAGACATCTGTGATGTTGTTTCACCAAAGTTTTCATGAAACGATTTGGTTGTCAGTGCGCCACACAAACCCTTTAATAACAGGCTGTCTGGGGTAATTTACACCATAAAAGTTGTATTAATGAGCCACAACTCTGAGTGGCTGTCAGTAATGTTAGTCCTGCCCCCACTGACAGGAACATTGGATAATCAAAGAGAGACAAAGCTGTTACACAGATCTGATTCAGAATTAGACACCGAATCATATTATTTGTTCCCAGTTGTCACATCACACTGAAGTACAGCTGTGATTGGCTTTTTCCACATGGTGATATTTCATCACATAAAAAAAAATTATAAAACAGTGATGAGGATCAATTTTATGCTTGCATAGTACTTAAGTAACATCTCAAACCACAACATCCAACCTAAATCTAAAGTAAAATATTAAGTTTTGTTAAGTCTAATAACACTTCTTTACCATCCGTGCCAAATTACATTTATAATACTTTATAACACTCTCTATTCACTCGGCACTGCAAGCCGTGGAACACAGTCCTGCCAAAAACAAGTGAGGGATGGCAGGACACAGGAAATGGGAAGCTTTTAAGCACAAATGGCAAATATTTCCTGGTCCATTGTCTTTAATAGTACCAAAAATAACTGAAATAAAAAGGGAAATCTGATAGATTTTGGGTGTGCAAGGTTGTTTTTTTTGTAGCTTCTGGATTCTGACTGTGGTTATATGCACCCCAGCTCTCTCCTTTTTGTCTTTGGTTGAGCCCAGTGGTTTCCTCTTCTACCTTCTAAATAGTTTTTTTTCCCTTTTCCTTTTCTGATATCTAACACAATATGTTTGTAGTTTGGACTTTTGATTTAAAAAATAAAGCCTCTGGAAAACTGTGATTGTTTCACTATTCTCTGACAATTTATGGGCAAGACAATTAATTAGCAAAAATAATCAATAATGAAAATAATAACCCTAAAATAATAAAGGAAGACAGAGAGAGGGGAGTGTCATGGATTACTGTAAAATGTAAACAAGTGTGCAAGAGAGCTGCAACAGAGCCACACAGCTGCAACAACGAGACTATAACTTTCCCTTTCCCTAATACCATCATTAGGCCTCTTTTCCTCATCTCCCCTCTTTCCCCTTGGCTCCCAAATATGAACAGCAGCAACCCTCTGCAGAGCCCTGGCAGCTGCATCCTTGCTAGGAGCAACACAACATACTACTTTCCCACTGCTGGCTCAGAACAATGTTTTTGGAATTTTGCAAGGAGCTCCAGAAAGAGCAGTGGTGGGGATAATGGGCCCTGTTAAAAACCGCAGCTGGAGGGTATCAAGTCAGCCGTCTCCATCTCTAGGACATCAACTGCTTTTTATCTGCATCCCCAATCCTCTTTCTCTCTAAATCCGCACAACCAAGGCTACTCACTCTCTCCTTTTCTCCATTACATGCTAATGTGGTACGTTTTCCTCTGTCCACTTTCTCTTGTTCGTCTTCTGCATTCCTTTTCTCACTCTTATTGGTCTTTCTAACACTTGTTTTCTCAACAGCTCTCTCTTTCCAAAACTAACGGCCTCTAATAAGTGCTTGGAGGAGCCACGCAGTGCACCAGGACCCCGCTGCTGTAATGCAAGGGGGAAATATCTGACTAACCACCCCCTCAACTGCAGCTAATGGAAAAAAGAACACCACACAGGCATTCAGTAGGGTGGTGGAAGCAGACACACATTAACACATTCCCTCTGCGAGCCTTTCTCACTCACTAACCTGGTGCTACTGCTGCTGTCTCCGTCTCCATCCTCTTCCTCCTCTGTCAGTCTCTGTAATGAGCCACTGAGCCAGTTCAGGTGATGTCTCCAAACTTCCTGAGGCATCTCTGCAACAACAGATTCAGATATACAGACATTATGACTTTTCAATTAGCATTCACACAATTCAAAGACAGTGATTTAGTCAATGTTAAAGGAATAGTTCAACACTATGGGAAATAATGAGTTAGATAAGAATATTGATAACACTCTCAGTATGGCAAATATGAAGCTACAGCCAGGAGCATGTTAGCTTATGAGATATAACATGCTACTGAGTGAGCTATAAAAGTGCTGGTAGGCAGATTATGTTACCTTTGGACAGAACCAGGCTAGCTGTTTCCTCCTTTTTTCAGTCTTTATGCTAAGCTAAGCAGCTGCTGGTGGTAGCTTCACATTTGCCGTACAGATATGAGAGTGGTATCAATCATTTAATCTAACTAGAAAGCCAAGAAGCATATTTCCCGAAATGTCTAACTAGTCTTATGTTACGATGTTTTATACAGTCTATGATTACGATGCAGAATACTTCCAAATAAAAGACACACTCAGAAAGTGAAGTTACTGCTGTGCAGAGGGTAACACAAGCCACAACTTTCCAAATATCTGACACAGGTATTTTCCAAGCAGAACTGGATCAACTAGTGTTAATACTTGCAATTACTTTTTCCTGTTTTCCAGCTATTATGTTTTAGTGCTTAAAGGGGCAGAGTGGTGTTTGTCACATGGCACATTGTTCTGTCAAAAATAACTTCCCTACCACACACCAAATGTACTAAAGCCCAACCTAACTGACACTTCAGGTTGACAAACAAACTATTGAAATATTTAAAATGATTGATACCTTGATTCAGGTCTTCCCCCAGGCTATGTTTAACAATGCCATGCATCCAAGTCTTGATTTATAACTTTTTCAGAGGAAGCACAAATCATGATAAAAACCTCAAATCCTATTCAGTCACGGGTGAAAAATTGCTCTTCACCACACACACACACACACACACACACACACACACACACACACACACACACACACACACACACACACACACACACACACACACACACACACACACACACACACACACACACACACACACACACAATTAACTCAGAGTTCTGGCTGGGCTCCAGTGTGTCCCTAAATGGCTCCATTCATGTAAATCATTCCTGCCTACAGGCCAGTCTGGGCACACACTGATAACCACTGCCTCACTGTGCCCCTGCACTCACCTACTGTGCATCTGTTCAACAGTAAAGATTCCCACACATAAACACTGGCCATACATATGCTGTATAGATCATATAGATTCTGCATTAGTGTGTTGGTGTAAGACGATCAATGGTTTCAGTTATTCACAATAAATATAGCTTGTACAAAACAGGCAACTAATTAAACTCCTGTATAGATTTCATATAAGTAACAACACCAAGCATAACTCATGTTCCACAGTATGTCAACTTTTATATTTGTCTTACAAGACTCAACAAAGTTGTTAACCAACTATAATTGATTCGCAAGAACCACAAAAGCCCATTCACTCTACAGCAGCAAAACTCTGTTGACACACAGTTAAAGAATACATGAATATCCCTTTCCTCACAATACAAGCTTTTGTACATTGCGTCAAAGGGAAATCTCCAGACACACACATACATGGATGAGTGCATACACACTGACCTGACGGCCGGGTCAAGAGAGGAAACAGCAGACTCTGAGGTGACTGTGGGAAAAAGGCCTTCAAGGATACACTTGTCTGAAACCACACAATGCACAAAATTTCCTGAGCTTCATAAATGTGAACTATATTTACCTTGAACTCATTCATCACTGTGCTCTGAAAGCCTGAAAAATTACACTTTGAATGAGAGTCTGTGTAACAGTGATACAGTAGGTGCTAATGTGTAATGTAGCGTGTAATAGGTAGCGTTTAGTGCAGTGTGACTACAGCCATCGGAACTGAGTCAACTGTAAATACACTGTAGCACTGCCATCTACTGACTAATAGAGGTGAAAATGAGTAAAGCTATATTAAAAAAAAACTGTGTAGCAGGCAATGCATCACACCTACGCAACACAAATATTTTATCATGCAAGATCCAGATAATTCCCTACAGTCACACAGGATGTGTTGATGAAGGTGTCCTATACTGTCCAACAACAGACTCATGTATAGTTGAGATAATCTATAGGGGCTGAGAGTTTAAGCAAAAGTTGAAAAGTACATCATGACACATCAGTATAACAGCTCAAAGTTGTTTCCACACATTTCAGGTGTTTTATTTGCACAAACTTAATACCCGCAAAATGATGATTTAAAAGCGATTTGGAATTATCGTCTACGAAGCAGAGGAGTGAACAGTGGTGTGTAGTGTTAGCAGCGAGCTTCCGACCGGAGATCGAGTGATAATGATGTGGAGGATTCATCAAGTGTGAAGGGATTTTGCCTGCAGAGGGGAGGTAATTGTTCATTGCCCTGTGTGTGCATCTAAGCGTGCGGTACAAAAGTAACCATCCCTTTATTCCCAGCAAAGATGGTGGATAAGAATAATTAGACATCGGTTGTAAACTTTGCTAGAGTAGGTGAAGTTCTCGTCTTAATTGTGATTTTCCCCTTGCGGGATAAAAAAAGGAATTATTATTTCTTCTTCGTCTTCTTCTTTTTCTTCTTCTTCTTATGTGGCACTGAGTACTAAAGAGGAATATGTTTGAATTCCTTGATCACCAAAGTTATCAGCAGTATCATTAAAACTGCAGCATCTTGATGAAAACCGTTGTCGGTTTGTAACCACAGTTGACTTAAATATTTTAGATTTTATCACCTGAAAAGTACCCTGAACTCATAACACCCAAAAAACTAGAGCTGTAAAGATCAGTTGATTAATTGATTAGTCAATCTACATTAAATGTATCGCCGACAATTCTGAAAATCTATGGTTTGTTATTTTTCAATACAAATATTAACTTTTTCCAGCTTTTCAAATGTGAAGATTTGCTGCTTTTCTTTCTTTTGGGTTTTGGACAGGTCATTATTCACAATTTTATGAGATGTTATGAACCAAAAGATTAAATCAAATAATCTGAAAAAAAGAGGAAGATTAATAAAAAATAATCGTTGCATCCATAAAAAACAAAACAAATATTGAAGACATTTGAATCTTTTGTTGAGAAGTAGATGCCTACCTGATGCTGCAGCAGTGCCACTTCCTGGAGGAAACAGTTGGTAAAGGTTTGGATAATATACTTAACAGACTCGTTCCCTTCAGCTTGCTTAAGGATGAACCTTTTGGGCACAAAAACAACTATGGTGTACTATGTTGCAACACATCCACAGAATTTGCCAACAAAGATACAGAGATATACACTTCAGCAGGCCAAAACATGTTACATCAACTGAAACATAAAAGTCACACACATGAGCAATGACTCCCTCTCAAAACGACACACAAGCTCTCACCTGAAGATGTCGTTTACGACCAAGAATATGGTGCAGTGTTGTGCACAGGCTTTAGGCTGAAACAAACAAAAACACAAATGGTTGGCACCTTGCTACATCTCAGACTACAAGTTTACACCCCCACACGGTCACTTAGGTCTACTGATCAGCTTCGGCTGGTCGCTCCAAAACCAGGTTAAAAACCGCGCTTTTTCAGCTGCAGCGCCTAAACTGTGGAATGAGCTACCTCCACAGGTCAAATTGGCCCCGACCCTCGAATCTTTTAAATCCAGTCTTAAAACTCACTTGTATTCCCTGGCTTTTAACCCAGCATGAGACCTGTGTGGTCTTACGTTGTTTTATGTGTTCTATGTGTTTATACACTTGTTTTTTAATGTTTTATTTCTTGTTCAGCACTTTGTAAACCTTTGTTTTTTTTAAATGTGCTATATAAATAAAATGGATTGGATTGGACAATTCATAAACTCTGTAAAACCGTGCTGCTTCATAGATATTAAAATGCTAAGCTTACAATAAGTATAAAAGTATAGAAACAAGCACATGATGAAACCTATCCATTACATTATAACTAAATTCAAGAACAGACCACTGGGTGTCACTGTTGCATCGTCTACAAGCCTCCATTAAGACAGAGTTCCTTCCTGTTCTCACACTCTCCCCATTAACCACTCAGTTTACCACTCTGTTAGTTCTTCCTTCACACACACCCACACACCCACACACCCACACACACACACACACACACACACACACACACACACACACACACACACACACACACACACACACACACACACACACACTTACTCTGTGCCTAATGCACCCTCATCATGTGTTTTAAATTTAATACATTCTAAAACGCCCCAGCACAAACATTTAACAGCTGAACTGTTCATGTCTTCCTCTCTCTACATGTTTACATATCTTCTAGTCCCTAATTATTCTCCCTCTCACCCCTCAACACTCTTATATAGGGACATACACTTCACTATAGGAGGAGCATATGTAGTCTACTTTACAGGCTTTAATCCTGCAGTGTAATACAGAAGGTAGAGAGATAAAAGAAGCACCAGAATCAGTTATGAGCAAACTTTCTATTTATCAAACAATCAATTGTATTTGTCACATGAAATTGACCCTTTGCTAAGCCTAAATTGTGGAATGAGCTACCTCCACAGGTCAAATTGGCCCCGACCCTCGAATTTGTTTTTACTTTCCCTGTGCCCCGAATACTAGCGTTGTAAGCTAATCAGCGGTCCGCACTAGCTTGTTTCAAGCTACGAACACATTCGATTAGCATGAAAACACATCTGTTATTATCCACTAGGTTCGTTTTGCGCCGGAATTGTCCTTTATTTTACGTTCAAATATATGCATTATGAACAAAGAACCGTCATTATTTCCAAGCAAGCTATCTAGCTAACATTAGCATGTTCTAGCCTTGGAGCAAACATAGCTAGCTAGGTGGTTTTGTTAATTTTGTCAACTTTTAGTTGTGAATGGGGCCTCCCAGACTGCTTGATACACGCCCGGCATTTCTCCTCTTGGGTTTCGGGAAGGGAAGAAATTCCACCACCCTTTGGCGTGTTTCCATCACATGAAAGCTTGACAGACCTCCTGCGCCTAGTTACAGTTGCTAAGCCACGATTGGCCTGTGGCGGTTTTCGGGCGTGGCTTAGCGAAGGGTCAATTGTATGAGGAACAATTACAGTGAAATGTAATCCCATCAGATCCTTCAACTTGTGTGTGTGTGGGGCACAGTCTTAGGCAGTGTCCTTATTTAGGGTCCTAGTATCCTGAGGGTAGTGATGGTCAAATGAAGTTTTGCGAACCACTGTCTTTATTTTCTGAGGTCACTAGATGATGCTCTGTTCAAAGAAAAAGGTTCAAGGAATGGCAATTCAGTGTGTTTTCAACCCCTTGTTGAACAGAGAGCGCCATCTAGTGAGCTCAGAAAATAAAGACAGTGGTTCGCAAAGCTTCATTTGACCATCACTACCTGAGGGTAGAAGCTCCTCCTGAGCCTCTCAGTGTTGGCCTGGTGTATCCTGTTCCTTCTACCAAACCTCAACAGGGATAAAAGGCCGTTAACCGGGTGGTTTTGATATTCAATAATTCTCCTAGTCTTTTCTTCCAGCGCCTAGTGTAAACATCCTTCAGGCAGACTAGGGCTACGCCTATTGTGGGTTCAGCCGAACTAACCACTTTCTGAAGGGCCTTGTGGCCCTGTACTGTGCTACACTGAGGACCTGTTGATATCAACGGGGGCACAGTTCCTTCCCCATCATCTCTTTAGTCTTGCTGACATTCATGAGTAGGTTGTTGTCATGACACCAGCAGACCAGGTCCTCTTATTTCAGGTAGGCGGAGTCAAAAGTGGTTACACAGTCATGTGTGTACAGGGAGTACAGCAGGAGGCTTAAAACACAGCCCTGGGGTGCTCCGGTGTTAAGGATGAAGGTGGAAGATGGGTGTCTGCCCACACTCACCCCCTGGGGTCTGCCTGTCAGGAAGTCAAGGATCCACATGCACAGTGATGTGTTAAATCCCAGGTCCCTGAGGTTTGTGATAAAGCTGGATAAAAACTATGGTGTTAAACGATGAACTGTAGAACAGCAATCTCACATAGCTTCCTTTCTTTTCCAGGAGAGATAGGTTGTTGATATATTGATTGATATTTGACTTACTCACAGCCATATGTGTCAGTAGTTAAAAATGTAGAAAACCGTATATTACAATGACTTTAAGTCCAAATATGTACCAATAACCCACAACCTGGTTCTATAAAGGGACTTTTAAGAGCTTTAAGAGATATTTTTACTCTACTCCAGGCACACGGGTAACTGAAAAATTGAAAGTGCCAGAGTACCAGACCAATTAGAGTGTTAGCGAGGTCAACAAGAACCAACAGCCTCACCTAGTGTTTATATGGTGACATTACAAAGTTCCAATGTACAAATTAAGTCCTTTCATCCTGAGTTTTGACATGTCCGTTTCTATTTTGTCCTCTCAGGACACAAAGCAGCATTAAGCAAACAAAATGTGCTGTACATGTAACTGTTTTTATGAGTATCCGCTTAACATTGGCATACGGTTTATGTGTGTCGGTGTAATTCTGCATATGTGGGTTGCATGCCAGCATGCATGTGTGCAAACTGTCATGGTTCCCCCTAGTGAAAACAGATGGTTTTTTTGAGCATCCTCCTCCATACCTTACCACTAACACTTCAAGGAGGGTCAATTACAGCACACAACAAACATCCTGTTTTTGGCAGTAAGGCCCAGGAAGTGAGTGTTTATTGTTATTGGGCCTGTGTCTCTCACTGGATCACAGAGCAGTGGGACAAGCCAAAATGAGGAATGTGAGCCTAATTTCATGTTTCCCATTTTTGATTGCAGTTTAAACAAGTGAGTGAAAGGGAGGCGAGAGGAGAACCAAGCCAGTCAGCTCACACTCACTCTCGTTTTAACAGACACTAGCGTGTACACAGACACACATGTGAAACGCACATCTGACATCCAAACAACCTAAAGGCCAAGTGAAACCTAGACATATGCCATCCACCCTGTTAACGACAGACACGCTATACCAGATGCAATATCATAAACAAAGAATGGCGGCTGCAGGCATGTGTGTGTGAGAGTTTACATCCAGACATGTGCGTGTGAACTAGCAAGGTGATAAAAACAGAGGTCAATAAGAGATGGATGAGAGGGTAAACAAATACTGTAGATACAAGACAGGACAGAGAAGTAAACAGGCAACGATTGCCTCTCGGTCTCTCTTACACAAACACGTGCACATGCACGCACGCATGTTCTAAATTATTGTGGGCTAAAAAGCAGGCCTTGTGAAAAGAACACAAAACACTGCTGGTATTTTCTGATTGCATTGTAGTAATGAGGACATCATCTTCAACAGTTAGTCATAACAACATATAAATCAAAAGTCACTTCTGACTTTTGAACTGGGCATGATCTTAAGTTATATGAAGTGAGGAGCGGCCAAAGACTCAAGTGACAGAGAGTTCAGTACTTACCCAGCACAGTAAAGGCTGTGCAGCACAAGCCAAATGATGTGAGATGCAGTTTAGAGCTAGCCAAATGATGTGAGATGCATGCAAAGCAAAGCCAAATGGTGCGAGTTAGCCAGGCAAAAACAGTCAATAAAGATCCACCAAAAAAAGTGATGGAATGATTCCAAGAACTTTGCATATGAAAAAATTACAACTCATAATAAATGAGCAGGCCTTATTTTCAAACGGTTTGGTTTCACAGTTTACAAAGAAGTTCAAAGTGGAGCTCAAAACATATTATGGAGTGTGCAGTGATTTCTGATGCGATACTTTATAATTCAGGGCAGACAAGTCAAACTATGTACATAACAAACCAACATTTAACAACAGCAGTATGTCACCAATTTATCAACAATGTCAATGCTGCCAATTCACGCAGCAGAAATAGCCAAAAATACCACAGTACACTTTTCTTTCCAACTCTTAACTGTTAAGATAAAACAAGACCATCATTAGTTACTCAACAGTATCACAAGTGGATATTAGATATTTTTCATATGGATTAAGATGCACAAGTAGTTGTTTGATGGAGGTAAATGAGGTAAAATAAATGAGATTTAAATGAAGGGTTCCACTGTGCACTTGCCTAGACATCACTTGTAAAAAGCTGGTTTAAAACAAAACATTTCACCAATAAACTAAACTAGAAGTGAAGAGTCGATTAATTGATTAGTCGATCGACAGAAAATGAATCTGCAACTAGAGAGATTTACTCGTTTTCTATTTTATCTCATTGTAAACTAAATATCTTTGGGTTTTTGGGCTGTTGGTTGGACAAAACAAGCAATCTGAAGATGTCACCTCGGGCTCTGAGGAATTGTGATTATTTTAAATTTTTCATTTCATACAATTAATCAAGAAAATCAGTAGATTAATTGATAATGAAAATAACTTAATTGCAGCCCTAAACGAATGAGGTATCAATTCAGTGTTCAGCTGTTGTTTAAACATGGACAGAACACATATTATTAGCAAATCAGATCATCATAGAAGTACATGACTATTTTTTTTCCTCAAAACAAAAAAATTAACCTACCAGCAGTGACTGTGACAGTTGCTGCTTTAGCTTCTGTGGTATTGAACCTGTTTTGGTGAGAACACACTCCAGCAGACTGAGCACTGCTTTTTCCAGACTGGACAGGTTGTGATACCACAGAGAGACTACTGCCTGCTCCTCCAAAGACAAGCATTGGCTGAAAAAAAACCAGCACTGACGTTATCACCATATCTGAAATATTCCAGCTCCAATGTGTCTGTGTGTGTGTGTGTTTGTGTGTATGTGTGTGTTCCCCTACCTGGAATAGGCAGAGCTCAGAGAATCCAGGAAGTCTTCACTAAGTGCTGCCCTGACACAAGTCTTTGGCTGCTGCAGCAGTGCACCAATGAGAGGAGCAGCCTCGGGATAAGTGACCAGGGGGACACAAGCCTCTGATGTGGCCAGAATGTTGTCACATGAACACCTGCACAGAGTCATATAGACAAAATCTGTATGATCTGGAACTTCTTATGGCCTACAAAGATAAGAATTCTATAAGAATTAATCTCCTGGGGTCCTAAAGATTTGTGTGCTTTGATCCTTTCCAGCAAAATGTACTATTCGTGTGTGTATGTATGCTGACAACATTACGTACCACTCTGCATGCCAACTAAAATGTTTATAATGTTAACTCTGTCTATTGTGGTAGCTAGTTTCTTAATCAGCCACTGTTTTATATAATACGGGTATGTTTTAAACCTAAAAGTCCAAAACTCTCAGTGTCCAGCTTTTTAAATGTGAGGATTTGCTTTTTTCTCTCTGCTGTATAGCACTGTAAATGGAATAACTTTGGGGTTTGGTCTGTAGTTCGGCCAAACAAGACATATGAAGACATCGTCCTAGACTCAGGGAAACTATGATGATTCCCCACTATTTCTTGACATTTCATAAACCAAACAATTAATCGATAAAACAAAACAATCAGCAGGTGGTTTAATTATGAATTTAACCGTTAGTTGCAGCCAGTTAAAATAACAGTTTATGGTTGCAGCCCTAATTTCATTTACTTTACTGTACCTCTGATTTATGTCACCCAAAGAACGGCAGCTCTTCCCAATGTTTTTCTGCAGCAATTCCACCATCTGAAATGCAGGAAAGAGGAAAACTTGCATATACGTCGACATAATTACATACAGTGTGTATCTATGCAGGCAATAATTAGGCAAACAGAAATAAAGTGCTAATACCTTTCTCAGAACTTTGAGATGATACTCTTTAGGTGGTACACCCATTTGCTTCATTAATGCCTGCGCTGCAGCATCGTCTTCTTCTGTAGCAAGCTGACACAGCACTTTCTGTGGAAGGGCAGTCAACATAATGTGCAGCAGATTATTGTCACTTTATGTGTATATCTATAACAGTGGACAAGACTTTAATGCAATCTGCCCAAACCCCAAGATCCATAACATCAAAGCTAATTAGTTACTGGAATATAGGATGACTCTGTTGGCGTAACATCATTTGAAACACATGAGTTGAGAGAAGGCATTCCAGTAAGTGAGAATGTATGGACAGCATATGAGCAACTTTAGAAATGAACATTCTTTGTTACAGAGGTCCTTGGTGTTTTACAAGCATTTTTCAGAAGGGGCCTCATCATACACTGATAAAACTAGACTAATAAACTCAGCTGATTCTCATTTGTGAAAAAAGGCGAGTTATAATGAAGGACCAAAGGGAGAGAACACAAGATTCATACTGTAGTCCTAATGTTACAAGAGTGGCTCTCAAACCTGAGGGATGTTTTCTCTCAACAAATATAATAATCAAAAATCATTCAAGAGCAAAAAAGGGATGAGGCAGACATATTTCACGTTCAATGTCAACATTCTTAAATAACAACAAAGATGCCACACAGCATTTAGCTGTCTCATGATTAATAAACTTTGAATGCTTGGCAAGGATTCAATCAGAAGTGTGATGAAAGCCACTAGACCTGCTACTTTGAATTAGGGATGGATTTAGACTTTAGAAACAGTTCTCTCTATTTGACCACAACAAGTTGATTGTATGATCCAACAGAAACATCCAAGGCCTCACATCTTCAGCACGCATCGGTTTTTACAACTCCAATGAACCGAAAACAGAAACAACCACACCACTAAGAGTAGACTAAAGAAGTACAAATCCCTTTCAGACTGCAGATAAAAGGATATCAACACAAGATGAGGAGAGAAAGAGTTCGAGAGAGGCACAATATGTTAAAAAAAGAGGGCAAAAAAAAACAACCTAAAAGTGATGGATGAAAAACAAAATCCCAGGCAGAGAAGCACTGCAGTGCTGTTGGTGGAGCTGTGTGGTTTCTTTGGCCAGGCTCTACAGCACGCTAAGATGCTTACCCTCTCACAAAACAGCCCCGATCACTACCATCTGAACGCCCTCAAATTCTTCACAATGAGTACATACAAAACCAATCACACTTATCCCAACCTTGGTAAGGAGGCAAAGTGGGGCTGGGGGATAAGAGAGGGAAGGAAGACTGGTTAGAAGGAATGGCGGAGACTGACTGGAACACACAACGATGGCTGCATTTAGAGCAGAGAAAAAAGGGTGTGGTCACCAGAGGAATGGGTTGAAGGACCAATGGATAGATGGATGGCAAATACTTTAGGTCAAAAGTCATCTTGCTCTCACAGAATAACAGCAACCAAGCTAGCTTTGGGGGCTTATACATGCTGCTGCCATAGAAATTATTCCTCCATAAATCTTAAATTAAAACTGTAAAAAAATGTACAAGGCAAAGACTTGGGTTGGTTTTGATCGGTGCCTGTTAACAATTACTAAACCATGACTGAACTCTCCCAAAACCAATGAAAAACTCAAGTGTAGCCTCAGATGGTCAAAACAGCAGAGACAAAAAGAGGGAAGTTGAAATGAGGGGAAAGAATACAGAAAAGTCAGGATGAATATGCAAAAACAATGAAGTTATAAGCAATTGTGCTCAAACCTGGTGCACTGACAAAGAGTACATTAAATAAAAGTGTTATATCAAACAGTGCTTTTTCCTCTAAAATTAAAGGCCCAATCTCTAATCTTTTGACCACATGAACTTGAGGTATCTTAACTGACTTATACTGTACATAGAAAAGCAAGTTTGTGTGTTTCTCACTTAATCAAGATAAAAAATATAAGTTTTACTTCAGTTTTTACAAACAACACTTGTGTCAACAAATCTTAAATAGAATCAGAGAAGATCCAACATTTTGATTTAGTTTTTGACAAGTGTTAGTTAAATATGTCACAATAATTTGGGAGTAATGTCCGTTTCCAATCCTGTGTTTTGGATGGATGGGGGGGCTATCCTTTTTGTATTTGGGTCATAAATTATGCTTAAAAATAAAAGCAAAGAGTCCAAATGATATCACACAAGTTCAATCACTTTAATCATAAAAGTAAAACTGTGAGATTTAAGGAATAGTTCAACATTTTGGAAAATAGGCTTATTCAATTTTCCTGTCAAGAGTTAGATGAAATGTGGAGTCCAAATAGCTCAGCTGGTAGAACGGGCGCCCATATATAGAGGTTTACGTATATATACAATATATATCGACGCAGCGGACCCGGGTGCGACTCCGACCAGTGGCCCTTTGCTGCATGTCATTCCTCCCTCTCTTCCCTTTCATGTCTTCAGCTGTCCAGTCAAAATAAAGGCCGAAAATGACCCCACCCCCCCAAAAAAACAAAAGTTGATAGATGTTAGGTGAAATTAGATGAAAGGTTCAATATCACTCTCATGTCGGTGTGTTAAGTATAGAACAGACGAGTAGCTTAGCTTAAAAAGCAGAAGCAGGGGGAAACGGCTAGCCTCTGTCCAAAGTTCAAAAATACATCAACAGTTTATTCACCAGCCCAGTATCTGTGCAGCGTCTACTCACTGTGACGTCAAGACTCCCAAGACAAATAAATAATAATTTCAGTAAGTCAGACTTACTAAAAGGAGGGATGCTACAAAAGACAAAATAGAAAGATAAAGGTGAAACATTATTGTCACGAAGAGGCTTTCATCTCTTAATTAAACAGCAGCCAATGTGAGCAAAGAGTTCAAAATATGTTGTCAAACCATAAAGCTGCCACAGTAGCTTCAGGGCCTACCTGTGGTTCACCCTGTTGGAGTCAGTAAAGATACACATCAAAGCTATTGGTAAGCTATCAAACCCAATCCATCCTCTGGCCCTCTAATATTACACTCTCATGCTTTACTTATCTGTCATCTCCTCAAAGATCATGCCATGTTACTGCAGCCCTGTGTGGTCCCTCTGCTAGAACAGGATGTAGAGAAACAGACCGATTGAGCTAATGACTATCTGACATAGCCTGCAGCTATGTGGCTGTACCCAGCATTTATCAAACCCAGTGAGAACACTCAGATGTGGAGAGGAGAGGCAGACAGGGAGGGTTGAAGGAAAGATGTGAGGGCGAAAAAGCAAAATACTCTGCACACTATTATAATTTAAAGAGAAAAATACAAGGGGCTAGTAACAGTATATACGGTAGCAGTAAAAAACAAATATTCATATACATATGCGAGCACACGCCCAAACTCACACAAATACAGTATTTAGGTGCCACTTAGCACCAGACCCTCAGTCTATTATGGAGGCAGCAAGAAAACAATGTTGGGGAGCAAGATCAGACAGGGCTAACAGAAAACAGGCTGCATTCTGCATTCCAGGACAGGCAGTCCAACACAACACAGACTCAGGGAGAGACAGACCATCTCTGGCCTAAAACCATACATCTACACTGCTCCCCCAGACGGGATGAGCTGCGGTGAATGTTTTTTTTGTGCTTCCCGCCATTCCTGTCATTTGTGGCGAGAATCTGAAAATGAGTTTATTGTATTGTACTACTTTATTGTATCAACACTTTGATCTGGTAGTGCCCTGCATGCAATTTTAGCATGAGTGAACCCTTTAACTCTGACCGTCAGTTCTGTACCACAAGCATTCAGCTACAATTAAATACTATACAATGTTGAAAAAACAGTTTAAACTTAAACTGTTCTAAATGTTCATCAAGGATGAAAACGCGTCAGAAGAAGAGACTTTTAAGGAGTTTTATCTCAGTTATTTCATGGTTCTCCTGCATTTAAGAAAGCAATGTACACTGTTCATAACCTTAGCAAAGTTTATTCTCTTACCAAACCTTAATTGTTGCTGCCTAATTTCCTCCTTTCACGATTGCCTCTTTAAGCAAACATTTGTAAGGTAAAATGGCTTTATATGTAGAGATAATGTAAGGATTGAAGGTACACCAACATAAAGCCATGATACTAAATCCCTTTCCCTAAATGTTTTCCTTGATTTAAAAAAAAAAAAAAAATACATAAATGTAAATCTATCCACCATCTTGAACACATGCACATTCACATGCAGATATACAGACACATGCCCATACCAAAACACAGACATACTGTAGACACAAACACAACCAGGCACATATGCACTCCGCTTCCCCTCTTATGGGTCAAAGACCATCTGGCAAATTCAAGGTTTACTTTCAAGGCACTGTTTTAATTAACAAGCTGTTTTATTAGATGATAAATTAATCAAAAGAATACAAACACACAGTTAATCTGGCAAAAATGTGAAGGTCCCACATTGTTTATCATAAGCCATCTGTGTGAACCCTCTCAAAGTTGAAAATTGCTGAATCTTTTCTTCCCTCTGTTCTCCTTCCCTCCTTTGTGTGTGTGTGCCATGAAAACACAGTGAGCAAGATCAACTAACCATAATATAAAGGCTGATCCTTCTCTGGTGACAAGAGGCAGTGAAACAGTCAATTTTAATTTGTTTTCAAAATATGTTTTACAGTTTTGGGCACATAAGGATTAGACTAACAGAGACCCTATGTACCTCATTTATCATCCATGTCCCATTGGAGAGGAGACACAGAGGGCTGGCGAGAGAACTCCTATTAAAAGTAAATTAGGCAGAAAATCTCTTCAGCAGCCCAAAAGGCAGTCAAAGACAGATTCTTTTTAGTTTGTTGGAGTATTTGTTAAAAGTATGATAATCCATCTGTATGTCCAGTCTTCCCATAACTAATTAGGACATAAACAGCAAACAGATCAGGCCTGAGAATACAGAGAAAAGGCATATGATGGATGATTGGAAAATAATATACAGTAATAACTCAATAATGTTATGAATGGGCTGAATCGTAGCTTAAAAATTCCAAATATTTCAGAGTTTTTGTTTTTCCAGCTTCCCTCAGTTATGTCTTTAATCTGGGTCTCCTCATTAGGTGGGTCCATATGACCAATGAAATCGTAGCAAGTATAGATGACTTTATGTGGCATCATAATTGACTTGTGAGTGAGCTGCCAACACTGACCAACGTATTGTTTATAATCTTCACAAACTTCATTTGTTCATCAGACTGTTGTTGCCCAGAATTTCAGACTGTATTTTATTGAAGCAAATGTCTTGTACAGCTGATTCGTGTTTAGACAAAATTAAACATTGATGCATTTTTCAATGTTATGGACTACCAAAAACAGCATGAGGTGACAAAAAATGTATCATGTAACAAAACTGAGGTAATCTATTGAGACTGGTATCAAAGTATTTTAAATGATGCCCAGCCCTATTCCTTCATTTTTTAATAAGTATTTTATGGTAATCTTATACTTTTATTAGAGAGATTATAATAAAGAGATGACAAAAAAATGAGGGTAACTAGAGATAGGGAATTACATGCAATTAAGGTCAAAACATAAACAGCAGTTATGCGGTTTATGGTTGACGGATCAACCCCAAGGGCAATCTTTTTTTTTTTTGGACATTTTTAGGCCTTTATTTGTATAGGACAGCTGAAGATGTGAAAGGGGAGAGACAGGGGGAATGACATGCAGCAAAGGGCCGCAGGTCGGAGTCGAACCCGCGGCCACTGCGTCTTCTACAGGTTTCCTCCTTGATCTTGAATTTAACTGACATTGCTGAGAAAAAGAAAAAATCTGAAAATGCCCAGTTACTGCACATGCAAATATGAAGTGAATCACACAGAAATTGAAAGTGGCATGTAACAGCAAGTGCGGATCACTTTTCTTAAATCTTGTCCCTTATTTATATATTTAAAACATTTAAATAAATATTTAAAAATCTACACAGTTTACTTCAGTCTAAGTTCTCTATTAACAGAGATAAAGAAAGTCCAGTCCTTACCCGTATCCACTGGTTGGCTTTTCTTTCCACAGCATTGCCTGGATGCTCAGAGTAAAGTCCCCACAGACACTGGAACAACAGCCTTCTGCCTGTAGCTGCAGACAGCAAGACACCATGGATGGTAGATTTGTGGTTTAATATAACACCCCTTACACAGACAACAAGCATCAAAATGACCCATGCTTGTAAAGACATTATCATGAGTCCGAAGGTACACTCACCATCAGCAGTGACATAAGGGTTCCAGCAGAGTCGGCCAAGAAACTGGCCTAGGAGGGGCAGCCTCTTCATGGTCTCTGTCGTGGAACTCTTATGGACGGAACAGAGACAGCCACAGGCAGGAGAAAATTATTTTTAGTGGAGCTGCCCTGCTTGGACAAATGACTTAATTGGTTAGTTCTCTGAGTGGAAAGTATATTTGGTAGTGAACAACACACTAACATGGTGACGGACTCTGTGTTTTAGCTGAACTAGGCCAGAGAATATTCAGTTAAGAAGAAACTTTATTATTTGTCACATACAATCGTACAGTACAATGTAGTTACATTCAATCTCTGCATTTATTGATGCTATCTAGCATAATTTCAGGAGTAGGGCCACACCTCAAACAGAATCCAGTATTCCTATACCCACCTAACCCTCTGCTCTTATTCGCTCTCGCATTCCACACCCCTCCCTCCCACACTCTTTCGGTTCCTCTCCTTTCTCCTCTTCTTTAGGTCCTAAGGGGATCTGTTGGGCCCAGGTTCTACGGCGAATTCCCTACCAAAGCCTCCCCACAACACCAAGTCAAATTATGACTACAAGCGACTTTACGTCTCGCATACCAGCAACTTCATGCCTCGCATTCCAATCATCTTTCATTATTAAATTGTTCAAAATGTATCTGGTTGATGCTGTGGTCCTTGCTAGTGAAACCCATTAAGGGCAGTGCATAGCCACATACAACATCCGGGGAGCAACTTGGGGGTTCAGCGTCTTGCTTAAGGACACTTTGACATGTGGCCGGGGGAGCCTGGGATCAAAACACCAATCTTGTGGTGGTGATACACACACACATGCAGGCCGACCCGCTCTGCCTCTGAGCCACAGCCACCACAACAGATTAAAACAGATCGGTGATGCCGTTTTTTCCTCAGTTTTCCGTGAAGTTTGCTGGAAGTGATGTAAGGTGCCAATGTGTCCTTGAGCAAGGCTCCAAACCCCAACTGCTCAGAGTGCCTGTCCATGGGCAGCCCCCTCACTATGACATCTCTCCAATACATGTGCATGTGTGTGTATTTACTATGTGTGTGTAATAAAAAATGTGAAAAAAATGGATTTTCCCCATGAGGGATTAATATGTTATGTAGCCCCTGTGTGGGTTTAATCGCAATTTTGACTCAGAACAATCAAACGCAATGTAATAGAGAAAAACGATTATTTTTCTCGTTACAAACTCTTATTTTGTCTTGTGTTTTGAAGGGGAATTCAAAAAGTTCAATGGGAAAAGTATTAAGGGAAATTTCACAGTTCAAGGTCTTTTCACTGTTGATTTGTTTACAGTTTTTCACGATCGCTATGACAATTTTTTCAATACTTTTAACAACTTTCCAAAACTCTTAAGGCACCAACACACCTACAACACACGATTGGCAAAACAGTTAATTTCATGCTCATAATCACACATTGTAAACTAAACTCCAACACTGATTTTCAAAATACAATAATATACTAACACAATACACTATGTTTACCAAAACAATGCAAACATGTCTCAAAATCAAATAATTCTTGCAAAACACTACCACATGTTCTCTCCCAACAGGAACATTTAGTCAATCACTGCACAATTTCATACAAAACACTAACATCACATGGAATTACAGAAACTGCATTATTTTATATGTGTCAGGTCTGCCCTTATACAATAGAAAATAGTGATTGTATTGATCATAGATTGTGTTTTGCACTGCAGGTTCTCTTGAAGCCTCTCTACATTTTTGTTTCGTTTAGTAAATGCATACATATTTTTTTTCAAGATTATTTTTTGGGCTTTTCCACCTTTATTTGACAGGACAGCTAGTTGAGAAAGGTGAGAGAGAGAGGGGGAAGACATGCAGGAAATCGTCACAAGTCGGATTTGAACCCTGGACCTCTGCGTCGAGGCATAAACCTCCAAGTATGTGTGCACCTGCTCTACCCACTGATCCAACCCGGCCACCATTTTGTTTCTTTTGCTGCAGAGATACAATACAAAAAATTAATGACCCATCTCAGAGTATGAAAAAAAGGAGACAGAGACAGAATTGTCCTGGTACTCCTCTTCCTCTTCCTCTCCCTCATGAAATAGGTCCTTTTTTACTGTACTACCATATAGTCATGCGATTGAATGAACCTCAACACCTGAGTGTGTTTCCTAGAAGGGAATCAGCTGTGATTGATCTATTTGCATAACTTCAATCAGCTGTTTCTCAATAAATGCATGTATAAAATCCAGGGGATATATTTGTGTTTCAATTTACAATACGATCAGCTGTTCACTTTGACTTTAGCCTATAAGTTAGGTTTAGAACATAATGTTATCTGTTCTGACATACAGTGTGAAAGCATTTGTCAATTTGTCAATAATAATCCATTATTTTGGTCTTGGTGGAGTTTGTGTGTAAAAGAAGTTCAAGCATTTTACATTTGTGTTAACTGTATGCATTTTGTGTCAAAGCAACAAGAAATGTGTTAATTGTATAGCCTACACAGACAGATGTTGAGCTAACTGTGTTAAGAGTTTAGGAAAGTTGTTAAAAGTATTGAAAAAAGTGTCATAGCGATCATAAAAAACTAACTGGTTCACTGTTTTTTAAGTTTCATAAATGGAACATCTTTCCAAAAGTCAATAAGTGACCAAAGAAATTGTGATTATGATTCTTTCCATAATCGAGCAGCCCTACTCCTGGCAACTAGTGTTCTACGCCACTGTTTTGGAAGAAGGAAATAATGGGATTAACAGAACCAGATTTAAAAGGGCCACCTCAATGCAGTCAACCATGGGGAAACACCTAAGATGTTTGCACCTCCTCACCCGTGTCATCCTCTTTTGTTTTTTTCTTTCAACCTTGTGCCAGAAAATCATACATTAGAAGATCACAAGGTTACTTAATGAGGATATTGAGTTGAATAACAGGCACATCCACAGGTGCGCAGTACATCATCCATGCATCACCTTTGTTTCCCATATTTTGGTCATGTCACAATATCAACAGTGAGAGATACAAAGCACAGAACAGGGCTCTGGTCAAGGGTGCTATACCTGTAACAGTTTAAGTATGTGTGTCTGTGCTTGTTTATCCAGCTCAAACAAATGACCATGTGATTTATTTCACCTCACAGCCAATTAAAACATCCAGAATGTTTCAAGTCAGGGCAGACACTGTGTTTCAGAACTTGAATAGCCTTTAATCCTGACTTTCTATAAATTTCAGTTTTGAAAATATTCAAATTTCCCAGATGACCTTCTCTCGTTTAAGTTTTAGACTTAAGGTTTGGAAAGATTCCTATATGTCACGGCAGCTCACTGAAACCAATGGAAACAAGCTGGTCACACTTCTTATTTAAAACCAGAGCCAAACAGAAGACGCCCATATATAGAGGTTTACTCCTCGACGCAGCGGGCCCGGGTTCGACTGCGACCTGCGGCCTTTTGCTGCATGTCATTCCCCCCTCTCATTTCTTCAGCTGTCCTGTCAATAAAGACCTAAAAATGCCCCCAAAATAATCTTAAACTTGTTTGGCTGTTCAGTAGAACCAGAACCAACTAATTTGTTTGTTTTTTTGTTTAATATGACAAAACATAACTTATTTGTCAGAAACGTACTTGACATTATTTTTGCTTTTCCAGGGCAAAACACAAAAATCAGGTCAAGCTGGAGACTGAGACAAAAGCCTTCAGTCAAACTATTTTTTGATTTAGGATAACTGTAAATATACAGGTGGACAACATTATTTTGGTTCCATCTTATTACTTTTCTGGGTTTAATAAATTCGGGGTTTTCTGGGTTAGACACATTATTTTTAAATATGACTGAAGTGGGACATACAGCACAGAGGGCAGATTAAAGAGGTGACTTATTACTTTAATTTACAAGCATGTCTGCACACGTGTGCATGAATCATGTGCATTTACAGAATTAGTTAGTATTCATTCCATATTTAAAGACTATATCATACATTTCACCTCTGACGTAATTGAACTATAGAGAACAGCCTTGGTGCAGGAGAAACCCACACAAAGAAATCTTATAAAGTGTAAGCCAGTTGTAATTGAAGCAGTGTGATGTAGCTTAACCAAAGATGATTTGGCTTAATTCACTGCCATGTACACGTTTCTGGTGGGCTTCAAAACATCTTCCTCTCCCACGTCTTCCCCACTGGCTCATCATCCCACCAGCCAAATTCAACTCAATCAAGCAAACATGCTCCTGTATATACACCTCTGACACATTTTTTATCACCGCTATTAGAAGAGGAGAGAACTTAGCAACAGAGTCTACTGTATCTTATGAAAATCGATTGGACCCCAAATCGACCAGCAATTAGCAGTACTGTGGGGGTATTTATTAGTTAGGAAAATAAGAGGACTGGGAAAAGGGAAGAAAAAGAGTTTTAATAATTTCAGAGAATAAATAAAGATAGGAAACAAAGGTTGCTGCAATGCCAATAAGCATCATTCCTGCTTTATGCACCTTTCATCAGAAATAATCAGAGAGCACTTAGCAAACATGGAGATGCCTAAACGTAGCATTGGATAAAAAGAAGACATAAGGTAATTGTAGGCCTATATGTTAAAAAAAACAGCATCAGACAGACAAGGATATTAAGTTGACTCACTCCAGTAGATGAGATCACCATTAGTGGGAAGCAGAGTGGTAATAGTCCAGGGTTTCTCTAAATTCCCCCACAACCCCACCAATGCTGTCTGGAACACAGCCCTCACACTCAGCCTTGCTATCAATCCAACAACACATGGTAAACATTGTGTGCAAGTATACATGTGCATTTGTGTGTTGTTGATGCAACTACAAAAGAATGTTCATTTACAATAAGAACTTTACTAATGCTTTGTGACTGTAGGAATACCCATAAGAATGAGCTATCACAACAGAAAGTAATTATCACTGCTTACCAGGGCCAAATCCCCATCAAAGCCTTGTCAACAGTGTCCTTAATTATAAATGGGCTTTGAGACAATGTAATTTGTCTTGATTAGAGACAGACATCTGAGACAGAAGTGACAGATTATGTACGAGCTAGGGAGGCAAATGGGAGAAGTTTATAGACAACGATGAAGAGAAAGGTGAGGAAACACTTTTGTTAATGACATCAGTGAACCATAATCAGAGTAGCCCTAACGTTAAATAGCAAAGTTACTATGGTGAGCACATAAATATACAGCAGGGCAGCAGAATTCTTCGTATCAAATCCTTTAGGAAGTGGTGTGATACTGCAACAGTGGTGTAGCAACCATGGTAAAACAATTAGGGGACTTCTATGGTGAATGTACAGTATATCAAACTATTCTTTTTAGAAGTGCAATATTGAAATAGGAAACATACCCTAATTCCACTTTTCTAACCAAGTGTGAACCTGGAAATTAATAATGAGTATTGCTCATTTTGGGGCATAAGCCACAGGAAAGTTATTAAGTTATCAAAGGATGCAAAATGCTGGTTCAGCTGGTCTTTTATGAGTCCCCGCCAGTAAAAGAATTTCAACCCAATTAAGCTATACCATTCTTTTTTCTTTCTTTGTATCCGCTCCATCATCCTACACATTCTGACACCTCTGCAATACGTATACCCAGAATAATGCTAATAGAGAAGAAGACAGACAGATAAAAAATAATAGCTACTGCTTGATCTATAATATATATGGCTAGTTGCCGAAGTGGAGAGGAAGTAGACCCTGAGACTGATTCCGACCATCACCAGAGTGTATAACAGTAAAACACTTGGACTGTAGAGAATCACAAATGAAATGCTGCAAGAGCACCATGACTGTAAAAAGATTTCTTACATGAGAAAAACAGTATATTATGCGAGAGAGAAATGTGGGGGGAATTTGGTTGTAAAAAGCAGAAAGACAGAAAATGCTGAAGGGAAAAACCTGGAGGGAGGAGGAAAGGCTGTAGTAACACTGAAATCTCACACTCCGGCACCCCTCCTGTCCTCTGCCCCCTTCCCAAATTTGCTGGACCTGATATGGGGATACATTAGGTTAGCGCTGGAGGTCCCAATGCGGCTATTACCTGACTAACTCAACACTGCAGCACTGCCAGCCAGACATACACAGCCTCTGCACAGCACAGAGCAGCCTCTGTTAGCAGGACCGTACCAACGCTGGGCTTACTGTTCATGCCTTGGCTTGGACAGAGAATGAGCGTGTGCACATTCACGCGTGTGTGTGTGTGTGTGTGTGTGTGTGTGTGTGTGTGTGTGTGTGTGTGTGTGTGTGTGTGTGTGTGTGTGTGTGTGTGTGTGTGCGTGTGTGTGTTAATTTGACGTGCTGGTGTTTGAATTAACTTTGGGTGGCTGTTTTGCCTAACTGATTAACTGATCTAATTTATTTCATTAGGTAAGGTGTGTCAAGACTGTAAAACAGGCCTCTTAGTGGATACAGACCATTTTATTAGAGTTAATAGGCATCTGGGAAATAAAGTGTATATCCAAATCTGTCATGAATATAAATCTCAGAGCTTCCCTTGCATTGTGACAAAGTTAATGAACTCAGACTCAACTTTTCACTACATCTGCTCACCATGTTGTTGATATGGGTGAGGAGTTGCTGGAGGAAATCCCTCAGTCTGCTCAAGTGCAGGCAGGTGTCTTTCTGAGTGTCTGAGCTATCAGCCTGGCCCCAAGCCACTGCTCTGTCCAGCCAGAATTGCATCTCCTGGACGTTCAGCAGGGGCTCTGCCATTTGTTGGAGCTGGATCAGGGGCTGCAGCTGAGACATTTCGCTGCTTGTACAGGTGAATGTACTTAGGATCCAAGCAAGATCCTAAGTGAGACAAAGAACAAGACCGTCGTCAAGCCCAAGGATGAAACAAAAAAATAATACAAATATATTATCATCTGTCATTAAAGGGACAGTACACTGGGCAAGCACTGGGCAACTCACACCAAAACAATCTAGATTGATAAATAGCACTACAGGTAAGAGGAAAATATGTATTTTTGATTTTGGGGTGAACTGTCCCTTTAATTATCCTAACTTTGTGGTTATTAGCGCTTTGCAATGTCAACATTTTTACACTGTGATCATGACTTCACAATTTCAATGTATTATATCAGCATCCCTAGATGTTTTAAAGAAATTCTGGGTTTTCTCTCACCTCAAACAAAGACCACCACTAAAGTTACCTTGTGGAGTTTGCAACCACTAGACTCCAAGCTCAATAACAAATGTAAACAATGCAGGATTTAAAATGTTTTTTTTTTTTTTAAATCAGCATTGCAAACATTTTATGAGGAAGGCAATACATTCAACACGTTTGTTAGAACTCAAGGATAACCGCAGTGTATTTGGTGAGAAAGGCTGAATGTAAACAGAAACTTACAAAAAAACTTCACAGGGAATTATTAACTTCAAGAAAAGAGGCCAGAGGCACTGCTTTATACAACAGGTGCAATGTATGAAATGAGTGTTGCTACTGTCAACGTTTTCGTCATCTACTAACTAAATCAAATGTATGATGATGATTCCCAGCGGAGGGGAAAAACAGGTACAAAAAGGGCTATACAATTAATCAAAATGTTGATCACGATCACAAAAACAATGTAATCGAGAAAAACGATGATTTTGCACGTAACATTTTGAAAGTAAATTCTTATTTTGTCTTGTGTTCTGAAGTCAACAGTCATTAGTCAACACATTCTTACCCAAAATAAATGCTACGGACTGTTTTAACTATAAAGTAAATTGTAACCATAAATAATAAAAAAAGTTATATTACACAATTCCATGTATGTTATGTGTAAATAATTATTCAAATTAAAGAAAGTTAACCTGGTGTTAAGATCTTTTATTACCACAATCTAACAATCACAACTTTTAAGCTCCAGGGAATCAAGCCTACACCTACACACACACACACACACACACACACACAGTGAAATAAACAGCACATTCTTCACCTTTTGATGATGGAGAGAAAAACGTGGGGGGCAGATCACAAAGGTGTGTGTGAGGATGTGTTCTGTGTCTGTATATAGCCTGGTAATTATTGTGTGTGTGTGTGTGTGTGTTCTGTTTTTTGCCATAATGACAGGTCTGTGTGAGACACCACAGGGTTGTGTTTTATGATCACCTCGTTACACACGATTTGTTTAATGTCTTGCCATCATCTCTGCTGGAAAGCCCCTATGGCTCGCTGATGTGAATATATAAATACTAATTTTCGGGGAGAAAAAAAGCTCAACCAAATTAGGAACAAACGCTTCTTGTGGACTTGTGTTGGGGGCTCAGGTTTTAGTAAAGCAGAGGTGGAAAAGAACCGCATGCCGAATACCTACGCAACAGAGAGTCATCTAAAATCTCTATCACACACAGACAGTTACATGAATACACAGGCATATATACTGTACTTACACAACTTTGTTGGCGCAAATGCATGTCATTCGGGCAAAAAAATATGTACTGCACATAAACACACTCGACAGCAGCTCTGGTGTTGGCTGAACACATTCTGGGGCAGGAACGAGATGTGACTGGTCAAATATTATTTTTGAAGATTTGTTAAACTAAACTTGTGGACTTTGGGTAAGGGTGAGTTTACAGTTCCAATTATGAGATTGTTGACATTATTTCAGTATAATCAAATCAGTTAAACATTACTTTCTACGAATTCACTCATGTGTGCTTCAATATGTTATATTTAAGGACACCTGGATTAAATGTAAGTAATATAAGGGTTGTCTCAATAATAGTCATAAAAGGAATAATGGCTGATGTAATTATATATTTCTTCATCATTTTGCTTGTACAAGGCAACATTTATCACACGCAACCACACATCAATACACACCTGAAAGAAATAGTGGAAAAACAAACAGTACAGATATCTGCATCAATACATTGCACGAAAGGTCATTGAATGGTTTGAAGGAAATAATGTGAATCATATGCAACGGCTTTTAGACTGTACTCCTTACCACCATCATCAAAACACTAAATGAAGGAACTAAAGAATTGTGTTTCATTCCTTCAGTAGAGTTACTAAGACTTGGAGAAAATATGCAAAAGAGCTGTTCTGGCCAACATCAATGTACCCCTTACTAAGGTTGCAACATATTGATGGTTAAGTCTTTAAAATATCAGAAAATAGTGAACAAAATGCTCATTACTGAGGTTGCAACTAACAAGTATTTTCATTTTCGATTAATCTGCCAATAGCATTGCATCGCATTGCCAGACCTATCTCCACAGCGCTATGGAGTAAAGTCTGGCTACACCACAGATACATTCTGGGATAGGAGAAAAAAACGCTCTGGGTTGTTTTTCTTTAAACCAATCACCATCGTCTTAGGCGGCGCTAGGTTTTGGATGCAGCGACAGTGGCTTTGCAAAATAAGACTTGGGAAGGAACTTGTTTTGGTGGAACATATGGAACATATTCCTTGTAAATCTTAATAATTGTTCACCGAAATAACCAATTTTCTTTTCTTCTCTTCAAAACTTGCAATTTTCTGTGTGTAGCTTGCTAGCTTGAAGGTTGTTGTTGTCGTTTCCCATAGAGAAGGGATTCTAAGAATGGAAACACACAGAGTGGAAGCGAAGGGGCAAAGCCTGACATCCGAGTGTCAGGCTTTATCCTTCCGTTGATCTACACTATCTGCCATTTCATTTCTTAATTGGTCGATTTATCGTTTGGTCAATAAATGTCAGAAAATTGTGCAAAATGCCAATCACAATTTACTACAACCCATTGTGACATCTTCAAAATGCTTGTTTTGTCCAACCAACAGACCAAAACCCAGAAATATTCAGTTTACTATCACATAATACAAAGAACAGCATTAAACTGAGAGAGAATGTTTGGCATTTGTGCCTGAAAAATAAATTACACTATTACTATTGATAATTAATCAATTCTCAAAATAGTTGCAGATTCATTTTCTGTCTATCAACTTATTCCTTTAACGACTGGTAATTTTAGCCCTACTGATCGCAGCTTCCCAAAGCGGCATGCTTTTTTATACAGGAAAACTATCCAGGACCCAAAGATACTCAGTTTACAATGGTTTGAAACGGAGAAAAGCGGCTAACCCTCACATCTGAGAAGCTTGAATCTGAGGATGTTTGAAATTTTTGCTTGATAAAGTACTTTTGCAATGGTTAATTGCCTATCAAAATCTGTTGATTACATTTCTATCAATTGACTAGGAATTAATCACCTAATTGTTTCAGCCCTAACCTTTACTGTTGAAGGATTCTTTCTCTAAAAGACAAAGTTGATCTACTTTAAGATCATCTGGAGCAAAAGGAGCCTAACAGGACCCTCCTGACTGATGATTCAAGTACCAACCCAAAGACACACCTAGGCTGCATAACTTATATTAAAGCAGTAACACACACAAAAAAAACATCAACTCAAAGACACACGGCATTAAAGTGATACAAAGCTAAATGCTCCTTTTTACTTGTCAGTTTTCCAACACACGCTTACCTTAGTAAAACGTTGGGGTGCAACAACTACACCATACCACAGGATGCCAGTATTTTCCTCCACTCTACTGTAGTTAGCTACATGGTAAAAACATATGTCAGTTCAATTTAAAGATACAAAATAACTTTAAATTACAACTTCTTTGTGTCACAGACAGTGTCGAGTTACGTTATGACTCCACTGATACACCACAAGTGAACTTATTATCATCCTTCTTTTTTTCAGCTGTTAGCTTGTTAGCAAGTTAACGTTAATTACCGGTACTCTCGTACAAATGTTAGCAACCGTTACTGTAGCTTGGACTTACATGTAAACAAGACGTGCAATCATCAGACTGAAATCTTCACAGAGCAGAAGTCAGCTAACGTTGTATCCATTAATTTTGTATATGTTCAGACAATAAGGCAAACGCTTTCGTCCCGCGATGTAAACAAACTGAACTTCCCTCTTCTCTCAGATTTCCGCGAATGGAAGAAGACTATTGGCTGAGAGACGCGTCCCCCTTCTCGTCATCCTGGCAATGCCTGTTGGGAAATAGAGTCACATAGCTGTAGGAGCAGTACAAGGAAAATGTCCCTCTGATTAGCCATTAAATACCACACAAATAGAGGATTTACCAGCCTATATAAAAAAAAATCACATAAAAATAGAATATAAAAATAAGCTGAAATGGTAGGCCTATAAAACAATAACCACAAGAATAAAAACGTACAGTGCAATGTAAGATATGAATTAGTAGCCCCAAATTTCCTGTGGCTAACAGAAAAGTTGTAAGACTTCAAATTTAAAAGAACAAGTTTTCTAGACATTTGTCCCAAATATGTGGTTTAAGTAAGTGGAAGTAGACAATTGGCTTTCCTTGTTGCACTGAGGAGATAACGAGGAGACACTACAAACAAATACCTAAAAAATGACAATAAAGTTGAATCGGTGTAGATATGTACACATAAGGGCTGTACACACCTTAAGTCTTAAGTTCTTATTCAGATAAACAATTTGATCCAAATAAACTGGCTCATTTTTTAAGAAACTTTCATTGGAAAGGTATGGATAAAAAAAATTGCAACTCATTTCAAGGTTGATGCACGGGTATTTTATGTTCATGCATAGTGTTACAACTATCTCAGTGGTTGACCTGGTTTAAATTATATTTCTTGAGTATAGGCTGCATGTCACCATGCTTTCCAAACATTAATGCAATAATAATGGAGTCAAACAATCTGTATTTTCACATTGTCATTTTGTCAGAATTTTAAAATAACAGTTTGACTTATCTAGCTGGCCTTGGGTTTTAAGATAAACCTGTCATCCACTCGTTACAGTAAAATGAATTGACAAATGCTTGGAACAATAAACATGCTGCCTAACGGCAAAAAAAAAGAAAAAAGTGTATGCGTGTGTGTCATTCAGTTCGGGGGTGATGGTCCAGAGAGTGAAGCAGAGTGCATACCGTGGGCAGGAATTCAGGGGTTCGGACTCCGGAGTGTGTCCCTCTGGAACCCAAAGCAAACTTTGAGGGGTTCCCGGCCTGCATGGCTCGAACTGACGTATCACCCAGAGGCTCCAGGCAGACCCTGAGCAGCCCAGCAGTGAACCAGGAAACGGTTGTTTAAACATACGTAATGCCACATGTGTCTGAGTTTGTGCATGTGTGTGTGCTTGTGGGCATAATGTGCATTGGTGCCTGCATGAGAAGAGGTCATATGAGTGTGGGTTTTTGCATGCATGCACGCACGCACGCACGCATGCACACACACACACACACACACACACACACACACACGCACACACACACACACACACACACACACACACACACACACACACACACACACACACACACACACACACACACTTTGTTTCTATGTCTCCCTATGCTATATGTGTGCACAGTATGAATGCTACAGTGAGGCAAGATGGGGGTGGGTTTAAAATGGTTTAACATTAGACATCAGTATTTCTGTGGTAGGAAAGCCTGTGGATGTGTGTGTGTATGAGTTGTTGGGAGTGTGTGCGTGTGTGTAAGTGTGTGTGTGTGTGTGTGTGTGTGTGTGTGTGTGTGTGTGTGTGTGTGTGTGTGTGTGCACGATTTTTCCACCCTCATAGTTTGGTGCATGTGGCCTGCTTCCCAAATAGAACATGGAAACTGTGTGTACAAACGTCTTTGAGGTGCAACACATTTTGAAAGAGATTTCCTTTGAAATATATTCCACCGCACTGTAGTCCATTAACCTTTTACCTATACTTGCAGGCTACTTTGATTCAGGGTTAAATGTGCCATTCATATCATCCCCTGCTATTATTACAGTTTTTTTCGATTGCTAAACGACAGTGGGCACAACTGGAGTCACATGTGCAAAACTCTAACTACAGTCTGCACAGCAGCAGTTCATGTGGACCAAACTCTAGTTCGTTTTTCATTGCTTGAACACAGTTTTCAAAACTCTACACACTTATCCCATGACTTTAACCACAATGTGCACAACACTGTAGATTTACAGCACTTTGTTCAAATGCTAACACACTGCTGTCAGAACTGTTAACCACACATTCAAAACAGAATAGATTCCAGTCTGGTGCCTATCAAACACTGCTGATTGCAATTTTGGCTGAAAGCCTAAGCAGGTGTCTTGTTTTAGACTAGTTAGTGAACATATATGGTATTTATACAGAGAAAGCTCAGAAAGCCTTTTTTGTATACAAACACCAAATAAGAATGAAACAATTATACACTGTATTGTTTGAGAGAAACAGGTAAAAGAGCAAAGATACCAATATGTCCAGGTAAGATGTCTGAGGTTATATACACAGCTATAAAAAAATGTGAAAAACACTATATCTTTACTATAGTAAAACTGCGTTCTTACTGTTTTTCAGGAAGTAATGGAGGTGAAAGCAATGGAAACACCCCATTCATTAGTATTTAGAGATGATGCAGACATCCAATGTGATGAAGAGAACTTGCCACATGATGCTGGAGAGAGGCAGGATTAGTCACACTATTCGTTGGTACTGTTATGTACCTTTAGTTTTTTTTCCCCCAGACAAAATACTTTATTGAAGAAAACTGATGATTTTCATTCCTTCTTGTTTACCTTATGTAAAAATTGGTATGCTATACAATCTATATTTTTTCCTTAAATAAACTGTTGAGTAGTGTCAAGTCACTCAAATTGTTCAAACTGTAAAGATGAGAAAGTTTGTAATTTCTGTATTGGTGTTTGATGCTAGTGTTTTTACCCTCAGTGTGTTCTGAGTGACAGTGTGTGTTATCTCACTGAGGACTGTGCATAGTGTTTGGCTGCACTGAGCCTGTTTTGAGAAGTGTGTTAAGAGTTGTGTTGCTTTGAATGTGTTTTGCAGGTGATGTGAACTGTTTAGATCAGGTGACTGTTGGTAGTGCAGACTGTAGTTTGAGTTTTGCACATGTGACTCCAGTTGTGCCCACTGTCGTTTAGCAATCGGAAAATACTGTAATCATAAATCAATTCAATTAAGTTATATCTAAAGCTAAGGTTTCATCAAATGCTTGTTCCTATTCCAAAAGTATTTTATTCCTTATAATTCTTAAAGTAATATTTTTTCCCCAATAATGTGTGCCGTGTGATTGTCTTTTCTAATGTAAAATTATTTGTAATCTCTAAACTTCTTATCAGGCGCTCCTTAAACTGCTCTGAAAATATAAAAAAAAATGTATAGCTTTATGAAAACATTTAGGCCCTGAAACTGACACACACACATTTACACATACAACACCAACTTAACCCAAATTAAACACATTTAAAAAAAAAAATCAAAAACCATAAAACTGTTCGTAACGTTGGATTAAAGTACCGTCATGTAACATATTTATGTTGGTGTCTTCATCTGCAAATGTCCAGGGAAGGCAGCAATTAAAATCACAAGGCGCTGGCCCAGGTTCACCATCAGCTCCACCCTGGCTGCCTGCCTGGGCCAACATGTAGGTCAACCAGGGCTCTATGTGCAGGGTGCTGTGTGTGTGTGTGTGTGTGTGTGTGTCTAAGTCTTGTAAAAACATTAGCATATGGGTTTGGAACAAGGTCCCTGGCAATACTCGAAAAAAAACAAGAGAGAAGGAAAGAAAAACCAGGGCAAAACTTGAGAGAGTGTGGTTTAATGCCCAAAGTGGAAACCCACATACTGATGTTTTTGTGTGTGTGTGTGTGTGTGTGTGTGTGTGTGTGTGTACATGTGTATATGTACGTGTGTATGTTTGTCCTTGTGGCTGTACATGTGTGTTGCTATGCCTAAGCTTGCATGGGCACACATATGGATCCTAGGAGAAATGTAGTGTAAACCATGTGTGTTTTTACTCTACTGCTACTCTGTGATTATTACAGAGCCAAGAGACAGGTTGTCACGCAGTGGGGCATGCCACTCGTCCATATGTTTGCATCTGTGTGTGTGTTTGCATGTGTGTATATGTGCTTTCATTCTTGGAGTGGAGGTCTGATCACAACTGGGAGACTGTACCAGCATGCTGTTATTTTAATGTCCAGTCCTTTTTGATTTTAAAATAAGCATGAACATAAAAAATACAAAGGGTTATTAGGTGTTATGTTATGTTATGATAATTAGTATGAATTGACATGCTTATGTTCTTTCTTATGTCCGTTAACACCATGTGTTTTTCTTTTCAATCTTGAATTTGCAGGTGCTTCATCTCACTCCAACTGATTCTGTCCTGCTGAATCATTTAGAACAACATAAAAGACACTTGATGTCACTTTCTGGCCAAACTGCGATGCACCAGTTAAATTTTTTGAGGTATAGTTGTTTTTTGACCTTGTGGTTTGGCCAGAGTGAGATGGAGCCGGCTGGAGAGCTTGGGTATCAGTCACTGGAGCTTATCCCAGGCTCACTGAGACCAGGAGCTCCACAGCTGCTGACAAATTTTTCAGTCCTGATCCAGACCAATCCTATTACCAGTTCTGGTTGCTGTGGCCCTACGTGACCTGACGCCTGATTCAATACTCAACACCCATGCTGCTCTGTTTGATGGCCTGGACTGCTATGTGCGAGTGTGTGGTGTCTCCTGCTGGATACCACAATAGGAAAATATGACCTCTGTGATAAGCAGCATCAAGCTTGGTTTGCCTTTTTATTCTTGCATCCAATTGGGCGTTTTCTGGGTACATCAAGTGGTGCACAAAACCTACTTTTTCCTCTGCAGTTCTTTTACACACACACCACACACACACACACACACACACACACACACACACACACACACACACACACACAGTATGAACATATTCATGCACACACAAAATTGTAAGTTTTAAGACTTTGTTGATATGTCAACCAAGTTGATAGAAATTTGTCTCAGGGCTTCCCCACTCGCTTTGTATAAAACAGTGGCTTTCTAGACATAGTTATGCTTGAACTCTCTACAGCAAGGATTAACAAAGCCAGATCATCAACTATCAACCTATGGAAAAGAGCAGCAGCACAAATATCAGACTTAATGACCTCAGCATCACAAGAATTAGAGGAGAGGGATTAGGCAAGGTGTGGTTTCTGTTTGTTTTGTTTCCTCAAGACCGTAGAGGGTGGGGGGGTGGGAGAGGGTTGTTGTTCTTGTTCAATTTGTGTTTAAAGGTGCTGTAGGTAGGATTGTGAAGATCCAGGACTTAGCCAAAGAATTTGTACATCGACAACTTCTCAGTCCCTCCCCCCCTTTCTGCTAAACCCAAATAATCTCCTAAGCCCCTCCCCCCCAAGGGAGAATGAATACGTGTGCATGAGCAGTGATTGACAACCCCCGGCCCTGATTGGTGCATCTGAACAGGGAGCTGTGGATTTTTGCAAATTGCACTACAGGCTGTAGGTGGTGCCATAGGAGCCAGATTTTTTTATTTTTTTTATTACCAGCTTCATGTAGTTCTACTGGAACATAGGGTCAGTTTCAGTAAAGTTAGTTTTAACTGTTCTGTGCACCATCTGCTCATATCTGTTACACGTTGTGAAACTTGTTTTGTATGTTTGAAGGTGCCAATAAAAAAGTTGATCACAAAAATAAAGAAATTTGTCTCAGCAAAACTCATAGGTATTACATTACCCCCAACCAGCGCAGGACTTCAGTCTGTAATTTAGTGCATTACGATAAAAAATTGGAAACAGACTTAGCAAGTTTAGTGTTAAAGTGCCTGGTGGCTTCAGTACATGTACTGTCTCCAATTTGAGAGATTATTATGTCATGCTTCTTGTACCTCCTGCCTGATCAGAGATGATGAAACAGTAAACTGGAGCCACAGTAATACCACCATCTGAAAGGGAGTGTGATTGGATTGGTAGTTCCCTTTAACTAAAAAGCAGCTGACACACTCCTATTTGCCTGAGCAAGAAAGGTTGGGTTTGTCACATCTAACTTGGCCTGTGATCCCCCTGTTTTTCAAAATTGTTCTGATGCCAAACAATTGTTCAAGTATAAAAAACAAGGGACTTGTTGAGTACCATAAATGCTTAGATAACAAGTGTTCTCAATTCTGACACAGGCTCCTAAATGCTGCCTTTTGAAAACTTATTTTGTAGTTGAATGTGTCTTTCTGTCTGAAACATTTCATCATCACAGTGTTCTCTTGCAAACAAAATGCTTGACTCTCCATTTTGCTACCTGTCATCTGTCATCCCTTTACCAGTGCTGTTTCTCTTTTCTCCTTTTTCTAATGAAAGTTGTTCTTCCCTACCTCTCCACAAAAGCTATCAAACACTTCTCCAGCCTATAGAAACAGTATCATCTTTTAAAACATTTGTGCATTTGTTTGTCTGAGTGTACATGTCAATTCTGGTCTTTTTAGGGATGGATGTACCTCGGTCTGAGGACAGTTGAAGCAATGGAGGGGGGGAAGGGGGGGGGGGGCGTCTTGGAGAAAGGAGACATTCAAATTAAAGTAGAGGAATGTGCCGTTAAAAATCTTCAGATCCGTTTAGGCTTAACTCTAGATGTCTGGCTGTCAGGAGGGAGAGGGAGAGAGAGAGAGAGAGAGAGAGAGAGAGAGAGAGGAGAAAAAAAAAAAAAAAGAGAGAGCGAAGGGCACCGAGATGGAGAGGACAGAGGACTTTCAGAAGATAAAGGAAGAGCTGTCAGAGGTGCTTCCAGACCGGGGCCATCTCGCCCTCTTAAATGGATTGTGGAAGTTTAAAAGCCTAATAATGTGGCGGGTCCTCCAGCTCCTTGAAGCTCCTGCTTCAGTGTGCTTTTGTGTACTTAGGTGTGCAGTAGAGCTCTTATTTACTTTCTATTATCTTTTCTTTTTCAAATTTCATCAATTGATTTGAATTCATTTTTAATCAGCATAAAGTAGAGAAGAAGGCAGGGTTGTACATTGTGGGCAAAGTTGTGGGAGTCAAAATCTTTTTTTCTCGCAAATAATGTCCATCCAACTAAATTACATCACAACAGCTTCCTTTAAAAAAGAAATAAAAACATGTTTTTTTTATTCTTTTATATATTTATCTTCCCTCTCTGTAGTTGTCTTTTTTGTGGAGTGTTCTGACACATTTTAGTTGTCTCACTTTTGCTTTACTTGTATGTCACAACCTTTTCCCCTAGGGTTTCACTGGGGCTATCACGCCCAAACAAAATGACACAAAAAAACTAGAAAATAAAAATGCAACACAGAGGAGCCTTAAAAGGAAATCAAGAGACCTACCCAGCCTCTACAGCCTTATTTATTATTTTATAACGTCTGATTTGAGCAGTCACAGAAGATGTGCGTAAAATCCTGCCTAGAGGAACAGATTTTACCTTACATAACCCCTTTTTACATCTTTCACGTTTAAGGGAATCACTTATAGGTCTGGTAAGGTAAAATACATCGGACCAAACAATTTTACAATAATACAAAACACATATTTACTGCATCCTACTTTCTCTTTCATGCACAAACATGTGTAGTCACAAGGACACACACTTTATGGCAATTCCAGGCATTTTTAAAGCATGCTTCTTTATTGCTTTGAGAGGAAGCTGAGGATTGGCTGAGAAAGCCAGAGAGGTTCTGTGACCAATGTGAAACAGCACTGCATGCATAAGCCTGTTCACACCGACACGCACACACACACACACACACACACACACACACACACACACACACACACACACACACACACACACACACACACACACTGTTCACGTCTTTACTTGGATTTAGGATATGTTTATTCTACATATGCAATAAATTACAGATGTACTGTATGCTGTCCTTTCTAACTGCAAGTGTGTGTGTGTGTGTGTGTGTGTGTGTGTGTGTGTGTGTGTGTGTGTGTGTGTGTGTGTGCATGTTTGTGTGTGTGTCTTCCACAGGTTAATGTGGTACTCCGTCTGGTTATAGATGTTTACATATAACACAGCTGCCTTCTACAGTCTGGTAATTAACCAGTAAGAAGGGAAGCAGCTGAGACTCTACATTTACAATCAGTCATTAAGAAAATCATTGGCAATAAAATGCCAGCTGTTATAGATACCCTCTAACTTGTCATGTCCCTTACACTAGCGAATTAAACAAACTCCCTGGTAAAATTCGTAAACAAAAATTCATCTTTTACGGTAAACCCAAACGTGAGTAAGCTTAAATCACACGTCAACCCTCTGTGATTTGGTTAACAATCAATCTCAAGTATGACACTATCACAGGTGTCTGGAAAAATACACGAGTAATCAAACGCAAAATTGTACTGTACAAAATTTAACTTTTTACTTGCAGCGAACAAACTCATTGTTATCATTCTTATTATTATTAAAGACTACTACTTTAATAAAGATAAGACCAAAAAAGGGACACACTTTATTGTGTTTCAAATGCGAGAATCACTTCTGGCTATATTGGGCCCCCGAGGAGTCCACTTGACCTGAAAATAGCAGTGAGTCGGCCCCCAACACAACCTTATCCATGTCCCTCATTCATCGTCCAAGTTCAACAACCCGACACAAGAACTGTGCGTCCGTTTTTACTGTGACATACTGTGTCACACACTCAGATTTGGGTGTACTGTACACACACACACACACACACACACAAACACACACACACACACACACACACACACACACACACACACACACACACACACACACACACACACACACACACACACACACACACACCTGTTTTCTATTAGTCCAGTAGATTGCAGGGAAATTGAGTGGGAGTGTTAAACACACACACATCCATCTATCTGCCCCTCTGTCCACGATAATTACACACTTCCTGCTCTAAAATCCTTCTCCAACAGCTTCCACTCCAATCATGTCTCTGTTTAAGTTTGAGTTTTGCATGTGTGTGTGTGCGTGTGTGTGTTCTGTGTGTGAGTAGGATCTAGTTTTGGCACTGCTCTGTCAAGAAATCAGGAATAATTAATTTCAAGAGTTTTTCTTACTTTACTGTTATCATTTTATTGTTTTCTCTACTCCTCTGTCTCAACAGCCCTCCATTACAGACCCATAAATGGAGTCTTGGGTAAAATACATCTAATTATGTTATTATTGCTGCATTTATATAGCACTTTTATCCAAAGAGCTTTACTCTACCTGAGTAAAGCTCTACCTGCTGAGCCACTCTACCTGCTGAGCCACAGCAGGTAGAAAGACCAGGAACGCAGGAATGCTAGAGGAGCGTTTTTTTTTTCTTTTATGGTTATCTTGTGTGCTGTATTTCACTCAATTTTCTTCTATTATACTCATGTCGATTTGTTTAGTCTTTTTGTCTGAGTGAACTCAGCAAGACTTAGGTTCCCATTAACCAAGTTGATATAGCAATGAAGTATTAAATCTTGAATCCTCATTAAAGTCTCAAAAAGGAACTTTGAGGAGCTCCAGGCAAACAGTGGAGGTCAGTGTTCTCAGGGACTGTGAATACTATAAAAGCCTGTGCATTAACAGCGGGCATGAATGTGTGTTCTCATATCTGTGTATTATTTCTGTGCATGTGTGCGCTGATTCAGACTGAGGCTCCCTCTGGGGTCCTCAGAGCTCTCCTCCAGCCCTGTTTCTCATTAGGCATCTGTCATGGTGCCAGAATCAATAAGCACAGATGGAAGAAAAGAAATGTCTCCTCTCCTCTTTATGAATGGGCAGATCATTAGAAAATACCAAAGTGTTTACCATCATCACCAAGGAAGACCCTCCTCAACTTTACTGTACTTTTAGTAATTTGTACCACTATTATTTCCTTTATGACCTACAGTCTAAAACCTTCCTCCTTAGTACAAAGTGTTAAAGGCATGTGAAATCATGTGCTCCACACTCCCAGACACAGATGAAAATATTTAGTTGCGGGTTTCTTTCTGTCTTTCTCTTTCCCTCTTCTGCCCCTCTGCATCTGTTTCCATACATTGTTGCATGTTTTCTGGCAAAGACAAACAGCAGAGTTTAAACAAAGAGGTGGGTGGTGTGTGTTAATCTGGTGTGTGTGCGTGCGTGCATGCGTGGGTGCGTGCGTGCATGCATGCATGCATAACATGCAAAAGGGAGAAAGGATGACAGCATCCAACCTTAGTTTGTCATCTTCAGTGTAAACGGCCGTACATCATGCTAACATCTTACATGTGCTCGACCCAATCACAGCAGTCACACACAGCCGTGTCAACACAGCACTAATGAAAACAAAGGAATGAAAAAGAGGGAGCTGGTAGTGAGACGTATAGGGACAAAGGCAGACGGAAAGTAAAGAAATAGAAAAAGAGAGAAGTCCGATGGAAGCAGAATATAAGTGAAGGCGGGTGGAAAGAGGGAAGCCGAGGGCAGGATAAATGCTTCCAGTATTAGCGGAATAGAAGAGATTATGACATGGCTTGGCACCAGTCCGTAGCACTAGTTTGTAATGTAAAGAAAGAGTGGGTGAGTTTTCCACCTCCACAAAATAAATGATGCGAGGGGAAATGGGAGTAAACAACATCAGTCATTATAATTACTCTCATACGGCTACTCCCATCCACCATCAACCATCCTAACTTCTCCCCCTTCACTCTCTTCCTCCCGCCATTTTCCATCTGTCTTTACTCCTAATCTTTTTCTGCATCTTTTCTATGACTTAATTTCACTTTTTACTTTATTGTCTCTCACTCACTTTCTTTCTCTGTCTGTCCTTGGCAAAGTACATTTCCAGTTTTCTGTCTATATCAAAATGAACCCACTTGTTTCAGGTCTTAGACCTCAAGCTTGAGTAGGGTGGTCTGAATCTGCACCACACAGAAGAAATATGAGGCTGTGAAAGTTGGAGAAAAACACTACAAATGACAGAACATCAGCATTTCGTTAAGAATGTTGTCTGACTGCAGCGACAACAGCCAACAGTAATAACAATCTTGGCAAATTTCTTGAGCCTTTTACTGCAGACTTTGAAAGAGATACAATCTTTGGCTCTTGGAGCATAAGCCTTTGAACGCTGCTGAATGCATAGTGAATCATGTCAACTGTTTCTAAGAATTGGATGTGGTTCCTTTGCTGTCTTGGACCTCTACGCTGCTCTGTCTCACTCGCCCTTTTTCTCTCCCTCTTTATCTCGTAGGATTCCTGGAGAGCTGTAGTAGTGTGTAAGAAAATGTGTTTAACAAAAGCTTAATTGTAGAGATATGTCATGTATGAATACAGGAAAACTTGGCTATGAAAAAATACAATACAAGAGTAAGTCTGAGTCTACAACCATAGCGGCTCTATGGGACTGAGCTTAAAGAAGAATTCCGGCCAATTTTTATGTTAATCTTGATCGCTATAAATATGTGTGTACTTTCGATTGAAAAAAAACCAACCCGAATCGGTGCAGGCAACACAGAATAGCTGCTGCTATGTGTAATGAGCGTCCACTGAGCTAAAACGGCAGTTGTCAAGTTTTAGAGTGCCTTTGTGCCTCTTAACAGACATAAAATGCAATTAAAATGTCTGTGCAACATGAACAGGGCCCTTACGTGACAACAAGATGCGTTTTCAACTCAGACATTGTTTAAATTCACCTACCCTGGCTCCTGTCTTGATCCTGCCGGTAGCTAGTAGCTGCTAGCTGCTAGCTGCTACCTGCCGTCCGGTGAGTGTGTTCAGCCAGGCTTCTGTGATAATCATTCCGACAAAAATCCACGGAGAGGCGGTGGTGTGGCTATGTCCTCCAGAGGACAGGTCATGCCTTTGCGACAAAAGTTAGGTAATTTAGGTAATCAAAAATAGGTAATTGAACACTGTAGTGGTTATGACCATATCAGTGACTATGTAACTACATTACTACACTAATCGAAAATACACGCATATTTATAGCGATCAAGATTAACGTTAAAATTGGCCGCAATTCTCCTTTAATGCTAAGGCAGTATGCTAACCTGCTGATGCTAAAAATAATGTTTACCATGTTCATCATCTTGGTGTACTTAGTGTTAGCATACACCACAAGTACAGCTGAAGCTGATGGTATTGTCATTAGTTTTGCAGGGTATTTGGCAGGGGCGTAGCACAAAATTCTGGGCCCTATAAAAAGCCATTCTCTATGGGCTCCTCCCTGCATCCACAGCTATTCATTCTAGCATCTTTTTGGGCCCTCCTCACTCAGCCATCCCCCCCCCCCTACCCCAACCAAGTCCGATGCCCCTGGTATTTGGTCATAAACCAAAGACAAGGACAAAATGAACTTTAAATAAAAACAGGGACACAGGGAGCGGGACACATGAATAGTGTGTGTACAACATTTCATGGCAATCCATACAGTCAAAAGTTGTTGAGACATCCAACACCTACTTGTGAACCTCATGGTGGCACTAGAGTCAGAGGATCACCAATGTCATTAAAATTCATACTCTAGGAACAATGAATGTCATGGCAATCCCTGTAACACATGCTGAGATATTTCAGTCTGGACCAAGTGACAGACCAACCAAGTGACCAACAGACTGATGTTGCCATCCATAGAGCCTAAAAATGTAGCTAAAATGATTTATTAAGTTTCATTAAGTGTAACTGTTGTTTTGTCATGTAAATAGTTAAAAGATAAATGTATAAAAAGTGCACACTTACTGTATGTCAAAAACCACTTCCAGTCACACATTTGATAACTTTAAATTAAACACCTCCTTCCCAATGATCATTTCTTTTACAATCCATCCACTAAATGCTCTAATCTTCTCTGATCACTAGAAATGACTTTAGAAAGCTGAATTCCAACTTGAATCAATCTCATACAAACAAACTAAGACAGACTAAGAGAAAGAGAGAAAAACCGAAGACAGATGCTGAAGTCCCTCTTGCAACACTGAATTCCAGCACAGATATACTGTACGCTCAGAATTTGTATCCTGACAACCGTTCATCACTTCTCTTTAATGTTTGAAATGCCGAGCATATTTCTCACATGTCATTCTTATAAGGGCTATTTTCTTGGTATTCAACACTTCAGCCTGCAGAACTGCGCTTTCACTGAGTTTATGTAAGTCTGGCCACTGGGGACCTGGACCTCACATTCTTCTGGATCGGTCTTGTAGGAAAAACGCACTCCCTCTGTGGGAGTTAAAGAAGCCAGCCAAGTCAAACTGGTCCCAGGGTGGGACTGAACGCCAGCACTAAAACCCGCCCAAAACCACCCACCTTGAGACTACTGACAGAATAGAACAGAATAGAAAAGAAACGTTCTTTGTTATGATGTTAGAGTCTATGTAGAGACATGCCAAATTCCATCATAGATGTTGTGCTTCAAAGGACATTTTCTTTAAGGAATAGTTTAACAGTTTGGGGAATAAGCTCACTTTGCTATAGATTAATAAACAAAAAACTGCCATAAATAAATGTGAAGCTAAAGCCAGCAGCAGATTAGTTTAGTTTAGCATGTCTCCTGTCAATCAATACATAAACAAAGATTTAAAAAGGACAAGTTGTAGTTTTATGTGGAGTTAAAATAAAGTGCTGTAGGGCTTCCAGTCTTTATGCCAATGAACCACACACACACACACACACACACACACACACACACACACACACACACACACACACACACACACACACACACACACACACACACAGAGATTGAGATTGAGTGTGAAAATCTTTCAATTCTTGAGATGCTTTTGTGTTTCAGCGTCTTACTGAAACACACTTCCAAATATGAACAGATGGAGATCAAACCACCAACCTTGTGATTGTGACAATAAAACAGTAAACCCTCAATAAGAATAATGTATCAACACACCATGTGATGCTTCCTGCAGATTTATTCTTAAACTAAATGTGTAAATCTGGCCCTGGATCTGGCAGGAGTGCATAGGTGTGTTTGCGTGTGTCCTGTGCAGTCACGTCAGCAGTCCAATCATTCATGTGTAGGAGAGTATACACTCAGAGGGTTTAGCTCTGCCGGCAGGTGATGATGGAGAAGCCTTTCAAGGAAGGAGTGAGGGATGGAAATAGGCAGAGAGAGGGACAGATGGATGGAAAAGAAGGACTGGAACAGCGGAATCAATAATTCCCTTTTGTAAATTTCCCTTTACATATGAAAAAAGCTTTGTCGTACAGTATGTATCCGCTCTATTGTCACCCAGTCTGGGCAGAGAGCCACGGCGGAACAGTCCATTAGTCCAGGAGAGAAGGAACTTCTTAATTACCTCCTCTCTCTTCCTCTTTTGTCCTCCTTCATCTTTCTCCCCCTCCAACCCCCTTTCTGTTGGCTGAGAGGACAGGTACAGGAAACACTCATTCATTAACAACCTGAAGCTTGCACTGTTCACAAAATGTGCAGTTCCACCTCTGAGGGCAACTCTGAGTGTGTTTGAGAGAAGGGGTGAAGAGGTGAGGGGGGGTGACTCCAGGGTCCGCAAAAGAAGGGAGTGCTGGTGAAGGCGCCTTAACTATATTAGAACTCAATTAACCACATCACCTTCAAACAACCATTGGGTGGTCACAGATATTTCATCTTTCAGCAATTTTTAACATCCATTAATGCATTAGATGAATGTCTTGACATTAATCCACAAAGGTTGCATTTTCACTTTTGTCAGGATATAAGTGCTTGAAACACTAAAAACAGCATTTTTAAAAGTGTTTATGCACCCAGAGATTGTTGAATAAAACTATAATGACACATTCTTCAAAATACCAAAACCTGAGTTTTGTTTTTGACTGCCACATTACGATACCACATTACATGGGCAGCACCTGCATGAGTCCCTTTGCTCTGCATTCTAATCGTGCAAAAGACAAAAAATGTCAAGCCCAGATAGAAAAGTTCAAAACATGACCGACAACATCCTGCCACCCAGCTTTCCAAACACACCCTGTCATTTGTTAAGATGTCAGCCTGTTTCTTTACACTGGTTGGACAGCACTCAGCAGACTAGTGTGCCTTTATTGGCTTTAAAAGATAATGACATGCCTACTGCTGAACCAGGGTCAGTGAGTTCCTCAGCCTTCTTGAGGTTCAGGTTGAGTGTGGCTTGGGAAAACTGGTCCTCTTTTTGTAGTTAGGGACAACAGAAAGACAACTGCTTGATATTTGTATTTTGATCATAGTGATTTAGTTGCATGTTTCTTGCACAGTGGCAAGTCAAAAACATTCTCTTACAACCCTTGACTTGAGAATAAATAGCTGCCACCCATGCAGTTGACAAGGCGCTTTCTCTCTCTCACCATCAGTGCAGCAAGCTCAAGGCCACATGCCCTTTTTCATTACTCCAAACAGGCCAGCTGTATTGTAACTACAACCAATTTCCTTGCAGTCTATAAAGCTGTCACTCAAAATCATACAGAACAGGGAGTGGAGGTGGGGGGGTGCAGGGGTGCAGGGGCGGAGCTGGGTGGGCTGTTGGGGAGGGCTGCAGGGCTCCAGACCAGATGTCAGTTTTATACTGCAGAACACAATGGAGGGGGGGAGAGAAGGTCATGTTTACCTGTAGCTATGCTTAATAGGAAATACCAAAAATATTTTGACTTGTGTGGAGGTGATATTTGGAGTGCCTGGCTGTCACTAAAATAGCATAAAACTATTTATTTAAATCAGAAATTAAACAAATGGTTTCATATTTTTGGGAAATACAGTACGTATATTCCCATTTTTGCAGTTAGATGAGAAGATAGTATTGTAAATATGAATACACTGCTAGCAGAGGGATGAAAAGTGCATTTCCCAAAATGTTGAAGTATAAGCACAAAACCCTTTTGAAACAATCAATTCACAGTCAGACCAAAGCAATCATTTTAAGTTTCCATTTATTAAAGTTATGAACAAAGAGACAAATAAGTTATAATATTTTTATTTGTTAGAATTCTATCAGTGTTTGAACATTAATATTTAGAGAGCTAGTACAGTTTTCTACTTTCATGGCTAGCCTTTGACAAACCCATAGAAACAGCTGTCTCTCTCCAAGGATCGGAACATAATACTGAAGGGGAGGTGTCAATGTTGTCTCACAAGACAGTTAGCAGTGAAAGTGTGCACCTTAAGGTTTTTTTCTGTTATGGTATGATATTACATATAAACTCTTTAAAAATATACTTCTGTCAAATACCTTGACAACTACTATGTACACTACAAAAATAAATTTTCATATAAATAAATTATATGGCATACATTTATCTTTGTAACTGAAAACAGCATACATCCACGCCAACCGAGACCAAAATGGCAGTCTGGAAGAACCACTGATTTTTTTTTTTCCTTTTAAAATCCTCTAAGAGCTATGATGAGACCTGTAGTGTAAAATGTTATATACTCTTTTTTTCCTATTTAACATTAGTAAGCACTTTATACAGATCAAACTGAAATTAATGTAAAAACATTAAACTGTAATAGTGTTTTTTTCAATAGACATAAAAATCCCTGCATTTGTTATCCACTGGCATCATGACAATAATGAAAGAAAAAAACATATTTTTGTATTACAAAAATATAAATATCGCAATTGAACGTTAAAAAAACAAAAACAAACAAACAAACAAACAAATAAACAAAACATTTAAAAATGAATAAAATAGTTGCCAGCTATGATTCTCTCCGCTACTGCCAATGTGACATTTGGGAGAAAACTAAACGAAAAACACACAGAACAACCTATTTCATGCAAGCAGCTGACATGGTGGACAGAAAGAGGAAAACTGCAAAGACTTCTGGGAAGAGCTACAGGCGTTCAACAGGAAGTGAGAGTGTGAAAGTGGAGGCAAACTGAGGTGTGGATGGGGTAAGTGACGATGTCAAAGGGGCCTGGGTCTGGAACTGAGTGGTGTGTGTGTGTGTGTGGGGGGGGTGGGGGGTGGTGGCTTACAAGTATGCATGCATAGACACACATGCAGATATAAACTGGCCATTGCTGGTGGAGAGAGGGGCTGGCAAGGTACACTCTGACCCCTGGGGCTCTGGGATGTGCCATTTGGCAGTTGACGGGGGACGTCCAATTAGTGTCATGGTGTTATGTTGTGGATTTGTATTAGCTGAGGTCAGTGGGGATGGCTAAGACCAAATTGGGGCCAGTTGTCTTTTTACACAAGGAGAGCTGAGACAGAGTGAGAAGATGGACCAACACACACATACAGTAAATGTTTATACATACATATACATTGAGACACGCATAGAGCACATTGTCAGGCCATATAAGGGTTATCCTTAGCAGGATGTGTGGGCTAGCTTATTGGTTGGCCAGAAATAAAGAGCTACTTGAGGCAAGATATTCCTGTGAATGAAGTTTAAATGCAGTCAAGTGCCATGTTGAATCGGGTCGAACAGTATACAGTCTGAGTTTTAGCTTATCCACTAGACACAGAGTTAGTGCCCCGTGTTTGACCCTGTTCCAGAATCAGTAATGTGAATGTCCCTGTAATGGCAGAGTGAGTTTCTGAGGTGGGTTTAGTGCTCGTATGTCAGTATACAAGACAGAACCTGTTTTGAGCCTGCTAGGGTTAAACAATACATAACCTCTTACAGTAAAATACAACCAGAGAACAGCCTAACAGACAGTGATACAAAGCTGAGAGCAGAAACAGGTTCCAATGCAGAGGCGACAACTAAAAGAGCACAACAACAAAAAAAACTTTTAAAATTTCTTCATATCTGCTCTCTTAAATAGCACGCATAGCGTGTCAAGTTAAACAGTACTTGTTTCATAACTACCACAGGTTTGTGATAAAAAAATTAATAGTTTAACATGCGTACCTTTATACAATAACAAACACACACACATAAACACGCACACACACATACCATAGCCCTGTTTGATAATTCTAACAATTCCCTCATGTTTTAAATGAGTGTAAATGTCAGTCTGTTTTGAATATGTATCTGCTGAATAAGCCATGGGGGTGTTTTACATCACACAGCCCTACACACAACTACTAGTACACGTACACACACACACATATATGCACACACATAGACAGATCACTTCTTTTGTTTAAAGAGACATTTGCATAGAGTTATAAATGTATATTATTTTAAAAAAATATTTTGAGCAGCCACAGTGAATGCTGACAGGTATTTTTTGTCTAGATGAAGCTTCCTAATGGCACAGATCCACAGATGAGTGAACAGTAATCAGAGATCTATCTCACTCACACACACACACACACACACACACACACACACACACACACACACACACACACACACACACACACACACACACACACACACACACACACACACACACACACACACACACACACACACACACACACACACACACACACACACACACACACACACACACACACACCATATAAAATGGCAGCCCCAGTCTGTTAACATGAGGAGTTGTACAGCTCCTAAAATTATAGCTACTTTTTGTTCATATTTACATATGTATACATCTTTTAAATATAGATAGAAATATCTAAGACAATAGTCCACTGGGTTACAGTAAGAATGAGCACCATGATGGCAACACTGATGAGTTTCTCGCTGCTTAGGGCCGTGGGCGAGTCGGGCTGAGCCATGCTGACCGTAGTAATACAGAGGAGTCCATCTTTGGCTGTTGTACTTCCGTTCACCACAACTGGAAACAAAAAAGGAGATTATACTGTCAGTACTTTACGATCAAACAGACTTTACTTAAAAGGACAGTTATACTACATATGGATCTACTGAAGTAGGTACAAGCTCACCTCAGCTTGCCCGTCTGCCACTGTTACTCTCAGCTGCCTCAAACTCCAAATCTTGAAGCTCCATAGCCTCTATGTTGACTCCTCTGGCCCCTATGTCGGTATCCAGTGGCACATGTGGGTCCTGAAAGGCAGGCTCTGGCCCCTCCGCCCCTGATGGGCAGAAACTGTCTGTTGCAGTGTATCCTGGGTAAGAGGAAGCAGGGGGGCCCTGGTTGGACAAGGGGGCCGGGTGCACAGCGACAGTGACGGAGGCTGACGCTGTTACCGTGGTGATGGGTTGGCAATACGGGGTGGGGTTGGGGTGATGGCGCGGGACGTGGTGATTGGGTTGTGGGTTGTGGGAAGAGCGGGCTCTGTGGCCTGCTGAGTGTTCTCTATGGCCGTGTGAGCCATAATGACCCCCAGCCTCAGTAGCAGTTTCAAAAGCGTCCATGCGCGGGCGGGCTGGGGGCAGGGCCTGCCAGTGCAGCTGGTTCTTGGGGTCCCTGCTGCTGTTACGCTGAGTAGCCTTGGGCTGGGGCCCAGAATCACAACCCTGAGAGGACTGTAGAGCAAGACAATGAGATATTTATTTCTATAATGTGACAAACGAGACAATCTACTACTAGAACTACATGCAAAACAATGGGGGATATTTTCTTACCGAAGACACAGAATAGGCCGGAGGGTCAGGCTGCCTAGCTGAGCGCCTATGCCCTGATCCTGCTCTCCTTTCCTCATCTGTCCTGGCTGCTCTGCCCCTGTTGGTCTGGAGGTGGTACTGCTGCTCCTCTGCTCGAGTTTGTCCTCTTTGTGAGGGCAGGTTGTAGTTGTGCAGCTCCTGGCTAATACCGGATGCTGTGGTGTTAGAGCTGTACTCCGTGTCTGACGAGTCAGAAGCTGCACCAGAGGTGGTGGTGGCCACGGTGGTGTGGTGAGGACGAACTGAGAAGTGGACCACGTGAGGGGCTTCTGGGGACGGGGTGGGTAACCTGCTACGACCATCGACTGGAGACACCTGAGAGGTGAGAGGAGAGAAGGTCAAGAGGCAGCAGTGAGTATTCCAGACAAAATGCTACTTTTTCTAGTTTCTAGTTAACTAAGATTAAATGTTTTACCTCTGGATAGGGCCCAAAGTATGACAGTAATACTGGAAGAAGGACCAGTCCATTCAGTACTCCAAGAACTGTTAGGATGGCCAACACGGCAAAGAAATACCTGCAACACACAAAAGTATTTGAGCATAGGGCATAAACTTTAATCCTAGGAATAATTAAACTAAACGCAGCATGTAAGGATGAAACACCAAGCCCCGTAACCACTTAAAAATGTCATTACTGGAACATAAAAAAATAGTTGCCCACGCTAACACAGATAAAACAAGAACAAAAAGCGAAGAAAAAAAGAAAAATACCCGTGCAAACCACAGTTTTAGACGTTGGGAGACACGTGCAAAATCAACCATTACACGCGTCCGAAATAATAATTCCACAAAGAGACCACACACACACACACACACACACACACACACACACACACACAAACCCCCCACAGACGGGCAGGCATGCACTGTGGTTTTGAGGAGCAAAACAGAAATGTACCTTGTGTGTTTCTAAGTCCTGCCAAACAGGGTTAGTCTTAAAGAAGCCACAGAGAGAAAAGAAAGGGGAAGCATAATTAGCCAGAGCTGGTTAATTCAAAGGCACGGGAGGAAAAACAAAAAAATTTTATTGGGGGCGAGGGTACTCTCTCTTGGGTGTGTGGTGTATAAGCAAACATGGAGAAAACAAAGCATTGAGGAATGTCAAGGGAAGCGAGAAGGGGTAAGGGAGGGTAAAGGGGGGTGGGGGGCACTCTCTCGCTTCTTCGGCTCTAAAAAAAGAGTGAGGGAGAAGCAAACAAATGAAGTGAAGGGTATAGAATTTAAACAATTTAGTCTAGGAAGAAGAGAAGGGGACCCTCAGAGCGCCACCCCTCCCTGGACTCGCTCCCTCTCTTTTATTTCTTTCTCTCTCTTTTCGGCCTTGCTTCTCTCTCCCTTCTTTCCAGCTAAGCCCCTGTGAAATTCCCGGCCACTCCACAATCCCCTCCGTCTAATTAAATCTCCAATGTATCAGGTAAGACCCCCGAACTCCTCTAACCCCCCTCTTTCTCTCTCTCGCCAGTCCAGCTCCCTTCATTAGGGAAGGCTTTCCTCCTCCCTTGATTCTCCAGTGAGAGCTCTCAGGTTATCAGGGACACACTGATGAACCATGAACCCCTTCGCCTGACTCTTGACTATGACTTTGTGTTTGTGTGTGTGTGTGTGTGTGTGTGTGTGTGTGTGCGCAGGAAGGCAGACATTGGTTTAAGTGGGCTAATTGAGGTGTAGATGCGCTGGTATGCTATGCAGCTGGGGCCTCAAACTAAACGCACATTCATAACTAATCTGTGTGTGTGTGTGTGTGTGTGTGTGTGTGTGTGTGTGTGTGTGTGTGTGTGTGTGCGTGTAAGGTTTAAGTGAGCTAACTGCGGTGTAGATGCGCTGGTATGCTATGCAGCTGGGCCTCAAACTAAACGCACATTCATAACTAATCCGTGTGTGTGTGTGTGTGTGTGTGTGTGTGTGCAGGAAGGCAGACATTGTACAATTGTACAGAGGAGCCACAAGTGAGGAGAGCTGGTTCTTGTCTACCCAGCATGGGTGGCCTCAACTTCACATTACTGGTACACCGTGTCTGACTATGAAACAGGATGGAAGCTTACTAAATACGCAAAATGCCTTCATGATAATTTGGGAGCGCTTATATGGACACACACTTCTGCTGCTCCACACTAAACTATGCCATGTGAGTTATATTCAAAAACATAATACATTCAGTTTATAGAAATAATTTACCCTAAATGCATCATTATATACAATTGATAAGATCTAGCCTGTGTTTTATATGAGCCTTGATATACTGTATGTTGCCTCCCATTCTCGCATGCAGTTTCATACCACAGGCATCTGAATTCCCTCGCTCTGTACTTTCTCACTTCAGTTTACTCTCAGAGGGTAACAGAGAAGCTGAGAGAGAGTAAAAAAATCAGAGCAGAGCCAGATCTATCCTGCAGACAGACAGATGAAGTAACTTGGTGAAACTTCCCATGAAGAACGATAAGACCAGCTATAGTAATTTTTATTCAATGTTGTTGCTGGTACATGAATGTGACCTGAGAACTGGGCTGCATGCTGTGAGCAGCAGTGCTAAGCTGGCAGCACACTGGATACAGAAAACATTTTAGGATGCTTGTTGTTGTTGTTGTCTTCTCAAATTAATTCATATAGGTCAATGTACATTATAGCAATGCATATGGTAAATATAATCATGATAAATTCAAGTGCAAAATTTAGTTTTTCAAAGAGGTACCTGTGCTTTTGCATCTTTCAGGTAAATGGGGAAGGACAATTGATGTGTTAGGTTGATTTATTATGGCTGTACCTTTACATTTCCTGGGTGGTATTTCAGAAAGCAGGTTTAACAAGTTTGAATTTCGTCACGCCACTTACACAACATCTAACTATATGTCTTATAAAGCTAACAACGGTGTCCGATTTCAAGTTAATGAGTATTTGTGAAGACTAGCTAGGTGTTTCGTTAGCTGTGACTGTCCCTTCAATCCTAGCTACAAATCATGGATAGTTAGCTTCCTTTTCGCCTTAATTCGATTATATTACAGTTTGAATTTCGTCACGCCACTTACACAACATCTAACTAAAGGTCTTATAAAGCTAACAACGGTGTCCGATTTCAAGTTAACCCCTTAACGTTCCGGCCACGCGGCGTCATCTTTAACACGTGATTATGTATACACTCCTATATTTAAGTAGTTACTCATGCACACATCTTTAGAAAGTAAAACTTTGTAAACAATACAAACACGATAACAACAGCAGGTACAAGCACCTTGTGGTAACAACAATACAAAAAATTACTTAACCTATTAATCCACAATCCGAATATTCACAAAACTTTGTAATTACAAAAATCAATATTATCAACATATTAAATAAAATATATCCAGGTTTTAAATTTAAATTTAGTATTTAATATTTACATTGGAGTAAATTGTTTGATATATTGGTATGATATCAAAATGCTGCACTCTCCTTTATTACACCTCACTTGACAATAGTTTCTAATAGAATAGCCAACGAGGGCCTGCGGTAAAGAAGGTGATTTTGTCCAATTAACTGGTGTGATACTGACGTTTGCATAGAATCAACTTTAATATGGGAACTGATGCTTTTACAATCCTAACAAAAATATTGTTAGTAAACACCGCAAAATACATACTTTATCTAAGAAGTTGAAATAAAATTAGCAAGTAAGAAGATATACCCTCCAAGGCAGTGGAAGAGTGTGACAAAAATTAAAAAAGTGAAATTTGACGAGAGAATGTTTACAGAAACGAAGGAGATTTTACAAATATATTTAAAATATTGTTGAAAGTTAATATTAAATGTACTATTTAAAATACAGTACTTTGTATTCAATATATTAACACACTAAATAAACAAAGTGCTCATCTAAAATGTATTACAAATTTACAATTTATTACATTTACTGCAAGAAGTGCAAAAAAAGTTTGATAAATATATTACAATTTTTTATTTTTATTAAATATATGGTAATATCTACACATTTTTATTTTGGTCTTTACATAAACATTAGTTGTAATTACTTTATTTTTTATTTTCATTATAGGAAATGTGATGTAGATATGATTGGAAGCTACATCTGCACCAGTGAGCAAGTGGCATGGATTAAGAGACAGTTATCAGTAGTTTACAGAACAGCAGGAGACCAAGAGGTAGAGGACAAGGTAGTGGAAAAAAGAGAGAAGTATAGTGGGAATCTTCAACTCCCCAGAACAGCAGGAGACAAAGAGGTAGAGACGAGAAAAGGTAAATCAACACATTGAAGAGGGTGGAATGATGTTACTTCAACTCACACCACCACACCCACCTCAACCCAAAATGTCCCAGGACCCCACTCATACTGACTCTACTAACCTCCATTTAACATACCAATTTTTTGAAACAAACCAAAACACCAACACTGTGGATCAACACACCATTCAACACCCCTATCCTGATTATCTACATTCATAATATTTTAAGTGTATCAAATGAATACGGTCTATTTACGGTAAAGTCCTCAATACTTCACTAGCAGCCTGTATCTGCTAATGAAGCCAACCCTGGGTAAGATAAACCCTCACAGAGATGGACCCGTAAAGAAACTATCATAAACGATATAGTTGCTAAAACCCACGTCTGAAACAATACAGAAAAAAGCCTGGTTATAAATTTTTCTGAACTCCAGGAACGGTTATACATGGACTTTTTATGAGGGAAAGTGTCAGGGAAACAGGGTACCAGTTATCAGTGATGAAATTAATGTCTGCTATAAGTGTGACAATTTTATACAATCAATTTGCTTCAAAATCATCCCACATCAACAAATCAAACTGTCCAAAACATAAATAAACACAAGATTACACAAACACAGTAAGGAATCAAAGGATGAGAGTCACCAGGGTAACTCATATTAATACATTTTATGTATCTCTTGGAAGGTATTATACAAATTAAGATAGGTAGGGTGCACCAACCTCATAGTATACAAAGCCTGCAAAGACCCAACGGTGGTACAATTTACCACTCATACATCTAACCCTCCAAAGACCTGCAATTGCAAAGAGAACTCATCAGAACATCAGACTCTAGGAAGTCTTCACACCACACTTCAACACCATGTTTGGCTTACCTCACCTGCTTGTTTTAATTAATACTATTGAAATGTGCACACTCATCAACCACCGATGGACGTGTGGTGGCGAAAGAAAAGTTTATGTCATATAAAAATTAAACAACACGTAACAAGAGTCTATGCCCTTATATATTTATTAAAATTATATAATATACCTCATACATTAATTATCCAAATTTTTTACTTAATTTTACAATTCTTATTTAATTAATTTTTTCACTTTCCTATTTATTTTTACAAGTTTTCAAACTTTAACTACATACATATTATATTTTAATATTTGTACTATACATAATTCCAATAATTACGTGATTACAATAAACGTTCAAATGGTTTTTATTTCAAAGTTAGTCCTAAAATGTTTTAATCCCCTACAAACTAGATAAGTATTGATAAATCACTGAAACTCATCTTTCACAAAACTACAGTCTATAAAAATAATCACAATAAAAAATATATAAAACTATACTCAAAGCCAATAGCACTACATTAATTCTAACTGTTGGGAAAGAAGCCTCAGAGTGTTACTTTCAAAAGAAACCATAAACATATGTAAACAAATGGTTCAAAACAGCTTCCAATTTACTATGGGTATGTTGATAGGCGTTTTTGGCTAATTTTACAGGAGTGTAAGGGGTTAATGAATATTTGTGAATTCCAGAGGAATTCTAAGAGGAGGCTAGCTAGCTCTCATTGATAGAAGCGCAACCAGCCGCAGGCGCTATCAATGAGACTCGCGGACAAGCGGCGTTTATTTCCCCAATCGTTTGTTTAAATAACTCAACACATTATAATTACACACATTTAAAAGAGTAACTGGAACCTGTGGTAACAGATTGCTGGTGTAACAAGCTCGCTGACCGCGCTCTCACTTACACATACCGGGCATTTAGCTAGCAGGAAGAGGGGAGCTGCAGGCCCTGGAGCTCTGTCAGAGCCGCGGCGTTTAGTGGTCCATTAGCGGTGTTACCGGTGACTCTGCGCGGGTATGGCTGCCAGCCGTAACGGAGCTCACAGCCGGCCGGGCGGCGAGGCAACAACCCAGGCAGCACCGGCTGCTTAATTCCGAACCACAGTCGGACAAAATTTGCAATTAGCCATCCATTTTTGTAAAACGGCCCATATCTGAGCTTTACATAGTTGATTTCTCGAATAAAAAAGTTTCAGAAGTGAATTTTGTAATGGAATAGCAGAGATCTGCGTGACCTAGCTAGATTCAGAAGACTACCTGATCTCAGGTCAGTTGTGTATGTAAATGTTGGGGCGTGACGGATTTTGAGACGCTTACACAAGCAACTCAGCTTTGTTGAGATTCGCCCGTTTTCAGCGGCAGTTTCAAAATATGAGATTTTCATAGTAAAGGGGTGTCAATGGGATTTTGAGCTTCTATGTATGTCCTTTTTACCCACTGAACTGTCGTTATTCAACTATGACAGGGTAAAATCGGTTTTGCATTCTATCACCCCTTTAAACACATGATGAGTGGATAGGAGAAGTTTTTTTAAATATTTTTTTTATGAAAAGTAGTTAATTGTGAAGGAAGGTCCAATTTCACCACTTAGGTTCATTTCCTGGATCATCTAATTCAAACTCTACCTTCTGTAATTGACAGAAAAGTCATTCAATGTTTGCAGTGAACTTGTGCCCAAAGTTCATGTTCAAAAACATTTGAGAACATGCCAAATTTAATTTCAAACTTGGAGTCGTAGTATATTGACACGGAAAGCAAGTTCCTATGATTTGACCTTTGACTTGGTCTCTGGTAAAGCTCTACCCACAAACATGATATATATATATATATATATATATATATATATATACACACACACACACACACACACACACACACACACACACACACACACACACACACACACACCTACCCATCCTTCATCTACTTTATTAGATTATCAGTTGTTTATGTAAGTGGAACTGAAATAACTGTGTCATCACTACAGTTAGCATATCCATAGGCACCATGAAGGGTAAACACCACGTCACCTTCGGATACACACATTTGCACACACATCTACACATGCACGCGTGCAGCCCACATACCAGGCTGAGTGCCCTGCCGGGGTGTTTAGAGTGAAAACATTCACAGGGCTGACGGGGAAAGCCAGGGAAACATTTCTTTCAGCGCGAGCAAAAAAATACGAGCTGGGCCTGTTGTTATTGCACCGTCTTGGGGCGCTGCTTTGTTTGCTCAGACAACAGCAGAAACTTTAAATGGAGGCCCGGGACGGGGCCAGAAACCAGAGCACACCACTGGAGGTGAGGAGAGACGGTCTATAGGCCTCCCTGTGTTTGTGTGTCTCTCTGAGTGTGTATCTGTGTGTGCTCTCACTGGCAGGCACGCCATCATTGACCCCCATGATTACAAGGTCAGGGAGCAGGTTGGTGTGTGTGTGTGTGTGTGTGTGTATGAGGGGGACCATGTGTGATTGTGTGGGTGTGCATGCATGAGTGCAGTGCTGTGCACATGACAGAGTTTGCGTGCTGACAGATCACATGGACTTCTTTCTGTGCTCCCTTTTCTTAAAGGAGCAGGTCAACCAAATTACATACAGCTACCTCAGCTACTTTAAATTATTCAGTGAGCTCACTGGAAACTTCTCATAATACTCCAGGCTCAAGAATGTACAGAATCATTAATTTTCCTCTCTTGTATGGCGGCTGGTCGATACCTTGCTGTCTGATGCTTACAAGAGCGCGCACACACAAGGAGCCACCGATGCAGAGCCCCCACAGTGTGTCGGTTTTAATTTCCACTTCTCCTGTCTTTCCACAAATGCCTTCTAGCCCCTCACCCCGTAACTCCTTCCCATGGTTATAAATGTCTAGCGAGGGCAGTTAAACTAGCTGAAGGAGATTACAAAAGCCAGAGGACTTTCCTGCTTTCTCGCTCCCCTTCACTCTCTTTTACTTTGTTTCCCTCTGCTTCTCCATCTACTCCCTCCAAGCCCCCGTCCTCCTCCTTCTGCTGACCTTCAACTCTCCATCCTTCCCCTGGTTTCCCCTAAAATTTCAGGCATGAGAGACACTAACGGGGAGAAGAGAAGGATGAAAGAAAAGAAACAGGGGAGAGGAGGGTGAAGAAAGATAAAGGCCTTGTTTATGAAGTTTCTTGGAGAGCAAGCTCCCAGAAATTGACCAAAAAAACCACCCAGGTATGTCACTGATAGCTGGAAAAGGGATGAGGCTTACGGCAAGGGAATATGAAAGGGAGATGTGAGTGGAAGACAAGAAAGAGATTGAGGGAGGGAACAGAGGAAGAAAGCGAAGAGCCTTCATGCATGATTGGTGGCTCAGGTAGATTACTGTGTGACATACAGGTTGAGGCATGGTCTCAACGGTCTACTGATGCCACAGAGACACCATACGATAACCTTTGTACGTGCTTGTATATTCCTCTCAATGAATGTAGCATTTTCTCATAAGGTTTGATTTTTGTACTCACCTGACGATAAAGTCGAACTCAGAGCCAGCGAGCATTAGGACACCTAATAAGGTGGAAAAGGCTCCATCGAGTACTGGAGCAAACATGTGCTCCAATGCCAGCACTGCCCGCTTATGACGATCCCCTATGGCTGTCAGGAACGCCTACAAAACACACACACACACACACACACACACACACACACACACACACACACACACACACACACACACACAGAGCATAATTTATGTCTCGTTCTCAAGGGGATCACTGATTCCAAAACCATTGAACAAAAAAAAATTCAATGTCGTTATTATTGACATAGCGACGACTGTTTGTTGCATTATATGTATGCCTACCAGGGCTACGTGGACGGTGAACTCCACTCCAATGCCTACAGAGGCGATGAGAATGACCACAGGGACAGCACTCAGCTTGATTCCCATCAGTCCCATGAAGCCAAACAGCTCCACAGTCATGAGAGAAAGAACCAACACCTGAAGGGGAGAAGAGGAGCTTCTGTTAAAAAGGAAGGTGTTGATAAATATTTATGAAAAGTGACTTATGACTTTCTATACAGTATATTTAATCAAACACAGGACAGGACAGAAATTGGTTAGATTCAGGCTGAAAAAAAAAAATAATAATAATATATACAGTACAGGCCAAAAGTTTGGACACACCTTCTCATTCAATGAGTTTCCTTTTATTTTCATGACTATTTACATTGTAGATTCTCACTGAAGGCATCAAAACTATGAATGAACACATATGGAATTATGTACTTAAAACAAAAAAATCAACATGTCTTGTACAAGTGAAAACCATTTCAGGTGACTACCTCATGAAGCTCATTGAGAGAACACCAAGGGTTTGCAGCTATCAAAAAAAGCAAAGGGTGGCTACTTTGAAGAATCTAAAATATAAGACATGTTTTCAGTTATTTCACACTTTTTTGTTAAGTACATAATTCCATATGTGTTCAGTCATAGTTTTGATGCCTTCAGTGAGAATCTACAATGTAAATAGTCATGAAAATAAAGAAACGCATTGAATGAGAAGGTGTGTCCAAACTTTTGGCCTGTACTGTATGTATATATATATACAAGCAGATAAAATTCAAATAGTTGCTGCAGGGTTTTAGGTCACAAATGTCTTTTTCTCTTTTGTGTGAGTCCAAAAGATAATAATACCTTATATCCAAAATGGTAAAAGAATGCTAATCAATATATTATTATAATGCACATTTCCCAAGTGACAGAGCTGAAAAATATATGCAGGCATAACGGATCAAATGATCAAAAAAACGTAAACATTCTTCTACTTTATTGTTCTATAATAAACAAACTATTATTCACTGCATGTGATGTGTGAATTTACAGGCGACCTGGACTTTGAATGTAACCAAGACAGACAATGGGCAATAATACACAAGGATGACATGTGTGAGTATCTATCTTATAGGTGTTAAGTAGTAAGCATACATGTGGGCGGAATATATGCGTGTGGGTGTGTATGGAGGCTTCAGTGCAAAGCGGGACAGGAGTTGGGAATAAATGCTATAATAAGCTGACAGGTGTCAGGTTACATGAGGCCCAAATCCTTTGAAGAGGGCTGAGGAGGGCAGGGGAGGGAGCTGTGTGTATGTGCGCATACACTTAGCACAGAGTATGTGAATGTGTGTCCAGGAGGGGGTATTTGTGTGTGGTGTATGTGCGTGTCTGGCTCAGTTTTCAATTTAGACTGATCATAAGTGGAAAGCCATATTGACTAAATATTGGTCATGATCACATTAAAAGACTTTCAGGGATTTAACTTGCAACTACTAGACTTAGTTAGACTTAGGCAAAATGATAAATTATCTACCTGTATTTTTTTCTTTTAAGTCACAGTTTTCTCACAGATAAAATGTCAATTGAGAACAAAACCAGATCACAAGTGATCGCTTTAGATGCGGTTGAGACCTATTCTTTTTTTAAAGATAATTTTTCCGCCTTTAATTTTTGACAGGACAGCTAGGTGAGAAAGGGGGAAGACCAACCCGGCCACGAAACCTATTCTGATGCAAATTGTGAACAGCAATCAAAATCAAGCACAAGGAAAATAGCTAAGAGGGGTTGAAAGGGCTTAAGGTTGAGTACTTGATGTAGTAGGGCTGGCGGTGGTCTGGTCCTGGACAGAGCAAATGGTTAAGCTTGACGCCTCTCCATAACTTGTCTTCTGATCTTGCTAGTAAAGCCTGAAAGATGAGCATGAGGTCCCCTCTTCCCCTGTTTAAGAGCTCGGGTGGCCTGGCCACTGCCCGTCGTAAAATACAACCCACCAGAGAGAAAAACCAGAGCACTCTGTGTATGTGTTTCTTGCGTGAATTATGTACCTGTGTGTTTACACGGTTATAATGTATGTGCGCAAGTATATACATGTCTGCATGTGTGCTCAAAGTGTGTGCCTGTGTGCCTGTGTATGTGAATGTGTTTGCGTGTATCATTGGAAACTCCTTTTGTGAGAGGAGGGGAAGAGTAGGATGGAAATAAAATCTAACTTTTTATAGGTTTGGAGTGGGAGCAAGTTGTCTGAGCAACTTTGTGCTCCTCTACACATTTATTTCAGCGTTGGTGTCTGGGAGTGTTCGACTAGACTAAACAGACGGGCCATAACAAAACAGCACAAGATAAACAGTAGTGACTGGGGCTACAATAACACACAGCACCCCTTCTCCTTTTTGACTCTGTTCTCTCTGAGATGCCTTCTGGACCACACATAAAAACCAGGAAATAAAGGGTGGAGAACAGGAAAAAAAGATTTTTTGGGGGTTGGGGGGTTATGCCTCTTTATGTTAAGAAGTGGGCCTGTTTGTAACATTATCCTAACCAGTGACATATTATGCTTTTGAAAAGTAGGTAACACGAGTACATGGGTATTTTTTCTTAACAATTATCTGACATCTGCTGTAGTGTATCCAGCCATTATCAACCATGTATTACCATGTTATTGTGTCTATTGTCTATTTAACACTTACTATGATCCCGGCGGTCCACGGGTTGAGCAGAAAGAGGGCACAGACCAGAAAGGTGCAGGCGAGCACGACACTGATGGACAGCAGGAGCCAGTGGCGCAGACTAACATACTGTTCCCAGAACAGGAAAGGGTAGCCGTTGGGGTAGGAGGGTAGGCCTTGTCGGCTATAGTTGCTGCAGATAGCCCGCACGCTCTCGATGGCCTCCACAAACTGTGGCGTCTCCCGGAGCCCGTTGAGGTAGAAGGGGAACTGTGCGTATTCGATGGGCTCAGCAGCTGGGACTGGATGGAGAGACAATGAGAGGAAGGTCAACTTGTTGGAAGTAAAAAAGGAGCAGAACTACATTTAGTTGTAATCACCACATCATTTTTGTAAGAACCCATACAGCAATTGATGATGCACTTTGGGGCCTTGGAAGCAGAGGCCACACAGCCTTGCAAGATGATGAAATTTTAATTCAGAGAAACAGATTACTGAGGAACATTAAGAAAGTGATCATATAAATCAACGATGGCAACGATGACATCTGCAGATGATATTTGTCTATTCTGATTAACTAGCATTAGGTTCTGATAATTTAGTGTAGATCTGCAGAAATAATTTAAGACTCTTCAGCCAAACCACCAATATCAAGACTTTCCCTCCTTAATCCAACCTTGTTCCAAGAGCAGCTACATCTGTGGGCAAGTGTGTGTGTGTGTGTGTGTGTGGAGCAGCGTGAAACAGGGCTCCATTGACTCAAACCCAGCCAGTCTGTGGCCCAGCCTGGCTAATGAGGGCCTATCAGTTCCAGACACAGCAGAGTGTCAGAGCTAACGTTGATTCACGGTAATTACAATGTCAGAATCATGGCCATTACCACACCCTAAACTTAGCACCGCCACATAAAGTGTAATATAGATGCATAAACACGCATACCTGTCTGTCACCCTGCTATGAAGTCATATTTAGTGCTGTCAAAACAGTGTGTTCATTCAGATTTTTGCTTGCAGTGTAATTAACAACATATTGCTGCATTCGGCAGATCGAAAAATTTACTCTGCAACTTTCAACCTTTTTTCTTATAAAAATACATGTTTTTGGATTGTCTTGTGTTGGGTGAGTGGGTACATATTCAACAGTGCCTGCAGCGTCCGACAGGAGCACTTGCTAACATGATTTGGCCCGTTATAATCTCAACTATAAATTTCCATCAGGACACCAGTTGGCTTTTAGCCAACACAGATCTGCTCCGGGGGCTCCCGCATAGCCAAGCACTTCACGCTGCTTATCCAATCATATCCCCCCCTCCCCCCCCGTAAAGGAGTTCCTGCTTGTTATCCAATTGTGAATCCCACTCAAACCAAGTCTCTCCTTGTTATCCAATCACTTTCCTCCCCTGTGGAGCACTTCCTGACTTGTACCAAATCATAGGCTACAATCAAACAACAATATGACTATACTTTTTTATGTGAGTTACAGTCTGTGTGTGTGGCAGGAAAATGAGAACAGGGTGTGTGTAGTGTTTGGGGTCACTGAGTTTTAATAATAGTTACGTGTGTGTGTGTGTCCGCGCGCGTATGTGTGTATAATGCTCAGGCCCCATGGTAGCCAGGATTATAGCATTCACCACAGGCACCATTAGAAGAACCACAGTTAGCTGTGTCTTGGTCCTGAGCCTTGCAACCTGAGCTCACACATACACAAACGTACACACACCGCATTGGTACAGTAAAGTCTACAACCTCACTTAATGCTAAGAGGCAGACAAGGAGCAATAACTCAAACCACAAGAGGTAAACACTGGTCACATGCAGTCCAATGAGCCCCACAAAAAAATGGCTTACATTTTCAGTAAATGCAATTTGTTCAACTGTACCATGTAGAAGGTATAAACTTTTTATTTTAAATTAGCTTCATTTGTTGGAGCAAACATTATTATTGACATTTCCTTCCTTGTGTTGAAGAAAAGTTTAATTACATTACACTATAAGACTTCCTACTTTTACTTTTAGCATATTTTGTGGGCATGCTGACTTACTGCTGAGGCGTGTCTCAGGCATGGAGTCAGTACGGTCGTGGAGCCACTCAGGAGGGTGTGGGCGAATGTTGGCCTGCGAGGCGGCGTATGCCACAGGATCATTGCTGACCCAGGCGGTTAGGTAGATGTAGAAAGCCCCGGGGTTGATGATCCCATCTGCATCGACAAGCCTCTGACGAGTCAGCTACAAAACCCACAAAGGAGATGAATTAGTGATGGTACCATGATTATTAATTAGGACAAATAAGTTGTGTTCTATTGTATTCTCTTAAAACATTCAGACTCGCATGCATCTAAATGAAATTAGGTCCTTCACATTTACATTGGGCTAAACCAAATTTAAAATATTAAATACGTAATAATTAGAAAATGGATAATGTGCAATTAAGGTTTTAAAAAATTAGGTGGAGCTTGCATAGGAAATCATATTTGTGGCTGTTAAGTATACAGTGGACACAAAAAGGTATTGTGGAAATAGGACATGTTTAACCAAAACATTCTACAGGTGAACTGACCACAGAAATGCTTACTTATACACATGCATGAGTGCAAGAGAACGGAGCAGCTTTCAAAATAGGAGTCAAATAGTAGTCCCGCTCTCTTTCCAACCAAAGAAAAATCAACAAGTCAAACACTGGTCGTCTTTCTGAAAATTCCCGTACTTCTCATCACAGCTTCCCAGAATTATCATGCCACATTAAAACATGGAAAATGTTGAATCAGCTTCTCCCTTTACAGTAGATATTGGCTGGCCAACCTCAGGCCCAATGTCCTGACCACTCTGAATAAATTTTTGAAGGAAGCCTGTAGCGCTTTTCTGTCAAGAAGCAGCTGTCAGAGATAAGTGTACTACCAAGTCTTAATTCTAATAGTGAGAAATGTACCAGTATATTGATATGTGTTGTATGATACAAGCTCTAATCTGGCAATATTATAGTATTATGATTTTGACTTTCGAACAGCTGAGTGAAACGGTATGTCAGTAGGTCGGTCCACCATTTTGGTCCAGACTGAATATTATACAACAACTATTGGATGGATTGCCCTGGAATTGGTACAGACATTAATGGTGGTCAGAGGAAGAATCCTAATGACTTTGGTAATCACCTGACTTTTCCTCTAGTGCCACCATGAGGTTGACTTTTTTTTAGTTTTGAGTGACTGACATGACATTGGTACAGAAATTCATGTCCCCCTAAGAATTAATTCTAATAACTTCAGTGATCCTTCGAGTTTCCTTCTAACAACATCATCAGGTCAAAATATGTGCCCTATACTTTGGTTTGTAACCAAATGCCTGCAAAAAAAAAATAATTTCTAACATACTGCTAATTAGCAACATATAAAATGATGAACATGGTACACATAATTTCTGCTTACTGCAACATCAGCATGTAAGCCTTGTCAATGTTTAGCTTAACTACTAACATGGCTATAGATTTTGTTTATGCATGCCCAACATATCATAACATTAATACAAAGGTACTTTGTCAAAACTATATTAACTCCAGTAACATTGCTTAGCTCAGGTTACTTTACATTGTAGTTACTCTCAGTCTTAGAAACCAGAGCTAGATGATAAAAGATAAACAAAGTATCCATTAGCCTGTAGCTAACCTTCTGACATCCAGAATCAGACCAAACCCACACAGTGTTTCTGTCTGGTTGCAGACTGTTCCCAAGCTGTTTCAGTCGGTGTCATTTGCTGTGCCAGCTGTGGGCAGTAGGAAGACAAGAATGGCTGGTTTACTCAGAGCCATTACTTTCGGCCTCCCATGTGGTACTAGAGGACTGTAGCCTAGCATTGCTACCTCCTCCTGAGAGGTTAAACCATTACTGCACTCCACTCTCCCTTCAAGGAACTATAAATCTCTGCTTCTGAGGCAGGGAGAGTTTTGGGGGTGAAGCTGGACTCGTGGGGTTAGGTGGATGAGGAAAGAAGTAGGGTTTTTTTGTATTGGGGGTTGAGGAGAGAACAATTGCTTGAGTTAGCGTAACAATAAAAAAATTGGCTCGAGTCCCTGGGCACGTCTGTGTGCAGTTAACCTGGTTGTTAACACTAAAGGAAATGCCACCCAGCAAATGGAGTAGAGCTATAAAAATAACACAACATCTGTACAAATGTTGCTCGCACTTGCTTCTTCTGACCCCTACGGGTACCCAGAATGCCCGGCGCCACAGACCAACCCAGCCCTAAGAAGAAAAGAACTCTTGATAACATTAGCATGGCCTCCCTGAACACTTGTAAACTTTCCACCTCCTCCTTCTCTTAATACCCACCTCCTTATGTATCACTCTCCAAAGCTTTATCTTTCTATTGCCTTATTTTCAAACCACACACACACACACACACACACACACACACACACACACACACACACACACACACACACACACACACACACACACACACACACACACACACACACACACACACACACACACACACACACACACACACACACACACACACACAGCTACCATATGACTCCCAGACAATGTTTGCAGCAGCAGATCAAAGCCAGAACACCTCTGCACAGATCCATGGAGTGGCATGTCAAAATAAAACATCTAGCTTTGCAATTTGCCAGGGTTGGAAAAGATCTGGTCCTCATTTTGAGACACAAAAACAGCTACTGCCGTACGTGCACACACAACAGACAAAAGCAGAACACACACTCAAAATATACAAATGCGCACACACAGAGCTGCCTCAAAGAAACCACGTGTTTCAGCTCACCTCATTGAAAGAAGACACAGCAGTGGAGCACAGAGAGGGAAAGGGAGGGAGGAAGGGACAGAGAGAGAGAGAGAGAGAGAGAGAAAGAGCAAGAGTGGTAGTGTGAGCAGGATTTGGTGAGGAGCATTGCAGAGAGGGGGCAAGAAAGAGAGCCGGATTCCAGAGGATCTGGATTGAATTTAACAGCAGGATACACAACAACTGTATGTCTTTAAGCTGTCACGGGAAGCCCAGGCAAATACATTTCCCTCACAGGCACAGGAAGTGATGTCACAGGGCCGCACACCAGGCCTGCCTCTGCTTCCTGCAGGCTAGTGAAAGGGATGGGAAGAGTAGTATGCTGTTGCAATGAAGCTCAAGTAAGATAAAAAAGACAAAAACAAACAGCTAAGAGTAGAGGGGGGGAAAATGCTTTTTGTGGACATGCACGACTTGAGCACAGACTCACTCACACACAAATCGTAAATATATAAATAAATAAACACCAGACACAGCAGAGCTATATGTTAGTTAATTATCTCTAAGGCAAATTATCTCAGTGTTGAAAAGGACCTGGCTTTCAGAAGTTTTCAGAAATCCTGGCCAAGAATTTTCTTTTTATATTTCTCCAGTGCCTTATCTTCTGTTTTGCTGCCAAAGAATGCAGCCATGTATCCATGTATGTTGTTTTATGGAGGTGGCACTGAACTCAAAAACAGCGTGCGATGCCTAGTTGAAGCTGAGCAAGTTTCCTCTGGACATCCTTCTGAGACCTTAGCTGCTCATTAGCTTGACTTGTGTCATTGTTGGATGTCAAACACTTCTCCAGTTCCACACTGGAGACAGAGCTTCAGACACTTCAACCGCTGAACTGGAGCTTGTCAGAAGATTAAGATTACTACCTCTGTTGTATACTGGCATTTACAGCACTGTGTACAGTAGTGATGATATCTGGGTGCTTTTTTACCCAAAAAGTCACATGCTGCACTGAAAATACTGGACAGCAAAACAATGGTGTACAGTAGCCTCTCTACCAAACCAGGGTACACAGACTTACGATACGATACAACTTTATTGTCAGCCAGGACTGAAATTCTTTTTGCAAGTCATAGTGAGCAAATGACACAAGCAAATACATTTTCAGGCAATTTCCGTGTATTTAATATAACAGTTTGTTGTAATATATTACATAATACACACATTTTGTATGATGTGTGGACTCCTGAATTGAGCAGAGGGACACAAGGAGCGTTTCCTCTGCATTTGGTGGATTATTTATTTGAACTTAAACCCCTTTTAAACTTTCTCATTGCCTTTTTCGGCGGTCATATTACTTTCATATTACTTTCAGCGGGCCCTGGTGTTTAAATGCAGCAAATAAGCATTTCTCTGACACACTATTAAACCTAAAAAGTTTAACTAATTTAGCTGCATAGTGAGGTCAATTAGCTCAATTTATCATTTGTCAAAATATGCAACAAATATCCAAATATGTTGTAACACCTTGTTTTACACATACACTTCAGCTCATTTTCACAATTCTAATTATTTTTTACCACTGGGCTGCAGAATCCAGACACATTATTTATAGACCCGTTAGGGCCTGCATTAGTTTCTCTGTTGTGGATCAATTTATTTCAGCCTTCCAACTTTTCATGCTATTTAATGTGGAATCACTAACAAAGTGTCAAGGCCTCACTCACTCACACACACTCACACACACTCACACACACTCACACACACACAACCAAGTGTGACAAATGGTTTAAATAAAGAGTTAATAGGTTTTTCAGAGGCAGGCTGCAGCCCCAGTGAGAGCTTTAAAAAAAAAGTCATCACAGGGAGAAGATGTTCCAGGCCTAATCACACATAGGGTTGGGTATTGTTTTGATTTTTTTTTTACCAGTTACATACAGAGCCCCACCAAAAAAAATCAAAAGTTTAGTTTCATGCGCTCACACAAAACTTTCATGTGCTCACACGACATCTTCATGTGCAGAATTTTTTCACGTGAGCTCATGAAAGTTTCGCGTGAGCACATGAAACTAAACTTTCGATTTTTTTTGCTCATGTCCCCTTAGGGGCTCCGTAGTTACACTATTAACAAGTAACAACAAAATAAATGTTGAGTTGGTATGCTAACATGCTATCAGCAGTGATTGTAGAGTGCATGTCGGAGAATAGCGTGGACACACGCTTCACACCGCGAGCGGGCACCCGCGCCACTCGGCGGAAAAGGGAAAAAAAAGAGTCTGCCGCTGTCCGGAGCTACAGAGGGAAAATATTTCAGTCAACACATTAAGTGAAACCGAAAACCGAAATTTGTGTTCTAATCTGGTCCGAATACTACCGTTTCCATAGTGGAACTGTGTTTCGGTACCCAACCCTAATCACACATGACCCAACACAGTGAACACACAGATATACATGTACATACAAAATGACAAAACAGCTTTGACACTGGTGTCAGAATCTCTGTCGAGTCTATCCTCAGGTCCATGTAATATAGTCGTGTGTGTACACTTCCTCATATCTTAACTTTGAATCACTTTTAATTGTGGGCTTTAACTAAAATGTTCTTAAATCCTGAACATACCAGGTTGAAGTTGATGGGTTTGTCCCTGCGTCCCGTCTGCACCAAAAGCTTGTATGCCAGGACGCCATCATCAGAGCCATTCCTGTAGCTGTTGAGGGTGATGCGGCCGGCCTCCCAATCCTTGTCAAAAGCCTGCTGGAGACCTGCAGGTAACCACAACAAGACACGTTGGTTAGATGTGGATGTTTGAAAAGGTTACATGCCCTGTTATCTTCATTCTTCCTCTGCAACACAATCACAAAGCAGAGTTCAAAAGAAAACAACACATAACCCAGCACGGTACAAGACAATATAACACAACACTGCAACCTAACCCTAACTATATAATAAGCCTGATTGATTTAATATGATAACTTGGTTCCATTCTCAACCACCAAAGAAGACTTCAAAAGCCTACAATCTGCTGCTTTTGATTCAAAGCCATCATTAGGGAATATATCAGTAACATATGTCTCCTTTTCTGTATTACTCTCCAATCCATATGTGTATCACTCCCCTCCTCTCGGCTCTCCCCCCAAGACCCATGCTGTGGTCCGTCTGTGAGACATGTTGTTTTGGGTCTCGTTTTGGCCTGTCTGGCTCCAATTTGTCCCACCATTGCAGAGAGCAATATCAGACACAGTTCTCTCTCTCTCACCCACACACTCTCTGTGTGGTTTCTTGCCGGCTCACACACAGTCTCACACAATGTGTTTTATCGTTACGGGCAAGTCATTGAGTGTGCTTCCTCACTGAAAATGACCAATTTCCAGATTTGGGTTGATATATGAAAGATAATATTCTGGTTCAGTGGCACTTTACAACTCTTGAGAGCTATCAGTGCTGGGTATACAACCAACAACCCATTCAAAAGTGAATCCTGCCATCATACAAAATAAATTCAAGGCCCCATAAAACTAAAGGTGTGGTTTTAGGTGCTTGTTATATATGCCAAATATTTCAGATATTCGAGTAATAGATTTTAATGAAAAATTACAAAACTAGCAGGAGCAGCAGTAATATGAGTTGGATGAGTGTATTTGTCAGTTTGCGCTGGCATCATCATTTGCAACTTTCCTTACTGCCAAAGTATAAAAATATGGCCTACCACTTCGTCCTCCTCCATCAACCCCACTTATGGATGACACAAGTGATTTTAATCAGGCTACTGTCAGTGTCCATTTTGCAATCCCACCTACATCTGAACTCCTCCCCAACATCTTGTTTCTTGTAGTTTCATGTCAAAACACAGAAGAAATATTATGATCTCAAAACGGTTTCATGAGAAAGTAAATTATTCCCATGCCTGAAGTATCTTGAATAGTGATGTTAAATGAAGCATTAATAACAAAATCATCTGGAACATCAGTATTAGGGTAAAATTTAAGTGATTTAACACAGAGTATGAATCATACTGCTACATCGGACCTAAAGAAAGTTTTTTCCTTGGTGTGACCCAATCCACTTTTGGTCTGGTTGAGATGGTAATTACTGTATATATCAAGCTTAAATTTACCTTGCAGCCAGTCCCTGAAGTAGTTAAGCCACATGCGGGGCAGCTGTCCGTTGTCCTCCTTCAGCACATAGCGAACAGTGTGGAACCTCTGGTGGAGCTGGTGCAGCAGAGGCTGTTTCTGGGCGTAATCAGCCCGCTGCGTCACCACATACATGTTGTAGAAGGAGAAGAACTTGAACTGGGCACCGATGAAGTCGTACTCGCTGGTGTCTCTGGGCACGATGTCTGTCAACTCCAGGCCATCCCTCACCTGGGTGGTCCCATACAGACTGACTCCCAGCAGGCAGAGGAACAGCACAATCACAACCACCTGGAAACAGAAGGACAAAGATGGAAGCTTTATTGATCAATTTTAAAAAGCTCGGACAAGAAACAGAAGCAGTCAGACTATTGTACAGATTTTAAATAAAATCCAAGGTTAGCCACACTTATTTTGTTGTGATCAACCAGGTTTTTTCTTCAGGTCATTCAGCAATAAGGGGACTGTTGTATTAAGGCATCAGAGGAGTGCAATATGGCAATATGGAAAAAACATCTGACAGTGTGATGAAAAGACCAAGGGTACTGGATGATTTCAGTTCTGGAAGGCTTTTAGGACATGACCACAACCTCCACCCTAGATTTCCTCCTGCTATTCGCTCTAGTGACTAACCCTCTCTTTCAAATTATCACCACTATGAGTCAGCACAATCACAGTCTTACCTCACACAGAAGCCTCCCTTTCTCTACATCTCTTTTTTACAGAAACGCACAGAGAAACTAAACTCACCTTGGTGGTGGGCTGCAGAAGGAACGGAGCATAGTGCCTCTCAGCAAAAGAGGACAGGGTCCAGCGGGAGCAGGGAGGCTCGAGGCAGCGAAGGCCCAGTGAGCCTTCTCCGTACTGTGACAACAGGTCCCGTGTGGAGCTGTTGTTCTCCTGGCCCTGGCCAGTCGATGAGGCTGCATCACACTGAGGAACTGAGCTAGCACTTGAAGTGGGGGCAGCAGGAGGAGGTGCAGGATGATGATGGGAGAAGGTGGCAGAACCTCGAGATCCCCCATTGCTTCGGCTCCCACTGTTGTTGTTGTTGAGATTGCCATGATTGCTGCTGCTGCTCCTGCTACCGCTTGCGTTGCTGCTGTAATAGTCGTTGTTAGGGTTGCTCCTAGTTGGAGCTGGGTTCATGGGCTGCACAGAGATCTGAGATCTGGGCTCGGCCGTGGTGTAGAAGGCCTGAGTCCGGGGGTCGTACTCTGTCCTGAGCTGCACCGTGGACTGCATGGTGATTTGGGTCTGTTGGGCAAAGCCATGGCTGCTGTACGAAGGAGGGGGGCTGCTGTAGTTCGGGGGAGGCGTGTGATATGAGGGTGGAGGGGTACGATAGGATGGTGGAGGGCTGTAGCGACTTCCGTCCGCCCCATCCAGGTACGCATGAGGCTCGATCTGGATCACACGATTGGCACACGGACTGAAGAGATAAAGACAGTGAAGACATGTCAGACTATGGACTGCTGGGAAAGAAAATATATGGAGGGACTAAACAGGGGAGATTCTGACATCATGTTTTTTATATTAGATCAGATTTTGTGAAAATGTTTCTATCATTGAAACTTTCAAGGTTATGGTATTCTAGAAATTGAAAAAAAAAAGAAAAGAAAGCTGATTTATAAGATTAACTGCCTTAAATCTGTTAAAAATCTTTTATCAGCCCATGTTATTGTTGTTATTATGAAGCTTATATTTCTCTTTGCTAACAGCATGAAATATAAAGCTCAGACCCAATGAGGGAATTTAATAGTGTGTGTGTGTGCACATCTGTATGATTGCTGGGCCAACAAGCATGTCCAGACTGGCAGGCAGACTGGTTAAGTTTAATAAAGACTGTGACAGATAAACAGACAGTCAATCAGCACCCAGACAGAAACAGACAACTTAAGCAGTAATTAGGTTGTGACTAAGGGGGATTAAGGTGAAGAGATCTCAGAGATAACTGTGTGTTAAGGTTATTCATCATCAGATCAGAGATCAGAGGAAAACATAAAAGGAAGAATGAATGAAAAAGAGAGCAATAACCTTCATCAAAAATTAAATAACTGTAGGTCTGTATGTGTGCACACACACCTATAGAAGCAGCAGAAAATGTCGAAACGTCGGTCTTCTCGTCGGTAGAGGTCCATGCTGAGGATGGCGGGGAAGATGAGCAACACCATGGCAAAGTTAAACACCACCACCACTGCAGCCTGCAAGAAACACAGAAAACATGATGTTATTTTGTGGGAAAAGTTGATTTTATCTATTTTATTTATTTATTTTGAGTTGAGAAGTGATGGAGGAGACAGAGTTGCCGACACAAAGTCTAAAACAACTGGGATTTCAAAAACGTGGATACATAAGATTAAATCCAATGGAAATAAAAACTGAAGCGGAAGGCTTTTTTTTCCAGACAAAGCCCTAAGGTAAAAATGTAATTGAGTGTAATAAAATGTATTTCCTATTAAATATTTCTGCTTCTCCATTCATGCACAAGTTCCAAATTGCAAAATGATTGTGAAGATGTTGTCTCCGGCCTCAAAGGACTGTCTCTTAACACAAACACTGGGAAGAACTTTAAATATCCCTTGAAATAACAATCTGAATAAGCTGCCGTCAAGGCAAAAAATTGTCTTTCAACACATTTTCAATTCCTTTCAAGACAAAAACACAGAGAAAAAGCTAGGCTTGTGTATATGTGTGTGTGCATGTGTAATAGAAGCCAGTGCAGTGTTGTGGTTAAGTATTTGAAGGTGGTGCACTGCAGCAGAGGGTGGGGGCTGGGGTTAGGTTGGGGCCCTGCCCAGAGTACAATCTGGATCTTGCGTAGTTGCCAGATCACCCCACACACACACACACACACACACACACACACACACACACACACACACACACACACACACACACACACACACACACAAAATCCTGTGTGTGTGCCAGACCACCCAAGGAGCCAGAGGCCCGCGGGGCCTGAGGTGATGAGCAGGCGCTGCGGCTGTACAGACAACACACACCCCTTACACACTCACACAAAAAATGCACATACACACACACACATGTATCTACTGCCAGCTTAAAAACTGCACAGCCTCCTACTTAAACCGCACCTTAACACCAACCACACAAACACACACACACACACACACACACACACACACACACACACACACACCCTCCCTCCCTCCCTCCCTCCCTCATTCCTCAGCTCACAACTCAGTCAACAAGATAGAGAAATAATTTGAGAGAACAAGAGAGACGAAGCATCTGTAAGTAGAGTAGAACCCGGACTTCTCAGTTGGTCAACTAACATCCACTCACAATCACACGCACACATAGTGACTGCTAGCTGACCCCAGAGTGGGGAGAATAATCATCACATATGTTATCGGCGCAGGATTGTGTGTGTACCTATGGGTGTTTTTGTGTTGTTATCTGGACAAGATTCCTGTTTTTTTTTTGTTCATATTGATGAATGGAAGCAAATGTGATACATAAAGGAGGAAGAAAGAGAAAAAGAGATAAATGGAGGTGTTGACCACAGGAAGTGCTTAATGGTAATAAAGAACACACATGCACATACTAACACACATCTTTACGAGGCTGAGAGAGGAGTACCACTGATTGCGGTTGTGATTTGTGTGTGTGTGTTTGTGTTTCATAATAAAGATGGGTATCAGTATGATTGTCTGCCTCACTGCAAGTCTGCCCTCCACCAGTCACAAAACCACAAGTGTAAAGTATGCATGCTATGTGCGTGTGTTATGCGTGTGTGTGTGTGTGTGTGTGTGTGTGTGTGCCTGTCTCCAAGTGTGCTTATTTGTGTGCATAAGACGAGGCTGCATGGATTAGACCCATGGGGTAAATGGATCATGTTTGACAGACTCGCTGTACTAAAGCCATCTATCCACACATGTTAATATTGTACTCACTGTGGTGACATCTTGCAGCCCTCTGTGTGTGTGTGTGTGTGTGTGTGTGTGTGTGTGTGTGTGTGTGTGTGTGTGTGTGTGTGTGTGTGTGTGTGTGTGTGTGTGTGTGTGTGTGTGTGAGAGTGCAAGTAAGAAGAACAGGGGGTAGTGTATACAATTTTATATAACTGCAAATAATTGCATACATTTTATTGTGTTAGTTTAACTAATATGTTTCATGAAGTTCGATTTTGCATTTGCTGGAATCTGACAAACTTTGCAAGCTTTTAATGTTTCCCCTGAGAAGGTAATTAACAAATCGCAAAAGAAAACCTCTAAACTAGGACTAGTTTACATGATATGTTTAGGTGTTATACTTCTCTGCAGTCTGGTAATTACTAAGGGACAAATCCTATTTAACTTTCCCCAGTGTAATATATTGTGCCGGTCACACTGGCGCCGATTCTTTTTTGTAAGGCTACAGCTGCCCCCAAACAAGTGTACCTACTTTACACCTACTTTCCATACATAACAAATGATAGGACTGTGTTACACCACACACTGTGCATAGGCTGAGGAGGCAGAAAAAATCTAATGTGAAAAAAAGGCATAACACGGTTTAAGAAAAGTCTTTAGCATTTCACAAAAGCTATGACAAATTTAGTGAGAAACCCTGTTGGTGATGGCCCGATACTATAAGTCCAACATTGACCCAATCATCAAGCTAATATGTCTGTCAAATCTCTTCTGTGCAACCCTTACTTGTTTGTATTTTAGAGTTTATATAGTTTTTTTCTTGCGCTATCCTTCTATTTCATATACTGCTGTAAAGACTCTTCATACAGGCTCAATCAAAAGTTTAATCTGATACTGTCTTCTCCTTACAGTGTGTATCGCTGTGATTGAGTGAGCGTTTGTATGAATTAACAATTCAGTGATTATTAGAGGGATTTTGTCAGACGTCTCTTTCTGTCCCAGTTTTTACTGTTCTGGTGACGTCTATAATTACTGACAGATGTTAGAGAAGTCAGCTCCCCTCTGGATCCCCCCCACCTTTAAAACACACACACACACACACACACACACACACACACACACACACACACACACACACACACACACACACACACACACACAGCTAGACTATTGCTTTTCAAACCTCCCACACAGATACTAAACTACTATACTCACACATGTACATGAGCGTGAGGATATCGACGCACAAACACGCGCGCGCACACACACACACACACACACACACACACACACACACACACACACACACACACACACACACACACACACACACACACACACGCAGAGGGATTCAGTTACATGGACCTCAGCCACAATCTGGACAGACACCGGGCCCACCACTAAACAGCCTCAAAGACGGAGGGAGAGGGTTGGATGGATTTAACAAAACACATTCTCCTCCTCCTCCTCCTCCTCTTCCACACACACACACACACTTTCAGTTTGATGAAAGAAATCAATAAAACAACTGTCTGGAGAAATGAGGACTGGAACAGGACTATTAGTAAGAGAGGGGCCCCACACAACTGAACTTACACACACACACACACACACACACACACACACACACACACACACACACACACACACACACACACACACACACACACACACACACACACACACACACACACACACACACACACACACACACACACACACACACACACCTGTAGAGAAAAGGCTCTGAGTGCTGGGATGGGGATGAGGGCTGCCATGAAGAATGCTGTGACGTTACTGATGGAGGTGAGAGCCACGCTGGCCCCTGTCCTCTTCAGACACTCCCCCGTACGGTCCTGACAGAGACAGAGAGAGAGGTAGATGAAAGGAAAAGCAATGCAACTCAACTCTTTTGATCAGAATGTAGCCAAAGGCAAATGTATAATACTTGAGATTATGTACAATTATCGTAATACTGATATGACTGACAGTGATTGCAACGTTTCAGCCCTGAAGCACTCTTAAATAATCCACCTGGGCCTGTCTACTTCTGTTTGAACAATAAAGGTAAAAATACAGAACATGCTGCTCCTCTAAACAAATACATTCTTATTGTAATCATGACTGCTGCTTTTTTTTTTTAACCATTTAATGATAAACATGCCAGACCCTCGGAAGGTTTGGCGGCAATTGTGTGAAGATTTGAGGACGTGCAGGACCACACGGGGAGTGTTTGCAGGTGTGTGTATCTTTGTGTGTATCTGTGTGTGTGTTTTTCAGACAGGAGAGATCAGGTTCAGCTCTGTTTAGTTTTCAACTCAGCCACAAAAGGAAGTTGGGGGATGAGGGAGGCATAGCGACAAGGGCTAGAAGGGGAGGGAAGGAGGGGAAAACAAAAACAAGCAAATACATGCCTATGTTTTCCCCCCCTCTGGAGATGAAAAGTTATCCCGCTCCACAAAACACACACACACACACACACACACACACACACACACACACACACACACACACACACACACACACACACACACACACACACACACACACACACACACACACACACACACACACACACACACACTTTGAGAAATACTTTATTTACAGGTTTGGAAACTTTGGTTTCTGACAGTTCTTTTATTTTGGTAAGTTGTATTCTATACATGCCTTAATCTGCTCGTAATGAATATTTTGGGTCATGATCTAATATAGACCGCAATGGTCGGCGTTCTGTTTTTAAAAAGGAACAGATTTAATATGGAGCATTGCTTAGATAAGCGGGCTGAGTGTGTGGCACATAGTTGTTAGATGCCACATCACAGGCACAGACAGGCTTTCATACATTCCTCTATGGATGAGATAAGTCAACAGACGAGTAAGGAACATTGTGGATGTTTGCCTCACCTCGAATGGGATCCTCTTGTTCTGTCCGGTCTCACTGAAGGCATGAGCAAGGAGGAAGACGTCATCCACTCCAACACCCAAAGCTAAGAAGGGTAGCACCTGTGCGGAGCAGCCAAGTAGTCAAAGGATGACAATGATAAACATTTTATCTCATTGTTTTAATCATTTCAACTTATCAATACGTGCCAGTGGCATGTGTGTGTGTTACCTGTGTGGTGGCAGCATTGAAGGAGATGCCCAGGAGCGAGCAGAGGCCCAGGCCAGCTGCCACAGACAGTGTCACCAGCAGGACACCCGCCAGCCCTACAGCCCCCTGAGACTTGGCACAGTCCCACCGTAGCATTGTCAGACACGCATAGGCCAGCTGGGCACAAACAGCAAACAATCCATTCATCAATTAACCTGTTGTGTGTGTAAGTCAAACATTAAATATCTCACCCCCCCCCCACTCTATTTACGTCCGTCTCCTACAATCCAAGCCTAGACTTTGGTTGCATAAAGCAGTTTACAAAATGCATTTCCCAAATTAAAAAAAACTCAAAAAAATGTATTCAGTCTTTTTTCTGGCTCTGCTCTCACCATCAGCAGGTATCCACTGGCCACACGGATGACACTGATGTCTGAGAAAGACTTGAGAATATCTTCTAGAGTGGTGGTGGTAAAAGACAAGACCTTCTGAGACGAATTTGCTGCCACACTCTGCAGCACCGCCTACAGAGAGAGAGAGAGGCAAACAAAAACAGATAGATAGAGAGAAAAGGCAACATGAAAGAATTTCCCATAAAAATTGTAATTTCCGCAGGAGCATTTACTCTCCCACAGTGCAGCAGCTGCCCAGTCAGTCATAACTACCTATTTTAAATGTTCAAATAATGTGTTAATTTATAATGAGCTACTGCTCTCTTGTACCTTCTAAAAGTTTTTTTTTTTAACTAAATCAGTGCAAGTCTCTCCAGAATAAAGGCCAATTAAATTTTCTTTTTTCCACCACATTCCTACCTTAATATACCAGCATACATTTGCACCAATTTTCCATGCAATACTGACCCTTGCAAACTGCCTGAGTTCCAGTAGCAATTAACCCATTCTTAATATAACTTAAATGCGTATTGCTGAAGGAAAGAAGTGAATTTGACTGATTCAATAAAAGCTGCCCCTCAGATGACAGCCAAACTGCGCTTCCAATCTGTTCTCGAGCCTGTGATAAATCATGTAATATACAGTATGTCTCAATGTATAGAAGAAGTAAATCTCACACTGGGTGTCTTTGAAAAACAAAAACAAATACAATTGCAGCCCTGAATAATGAGCTCTGCCTCTGTAGTAGGAGGTATTTGGAAGAATCTGCAGACAGTACCATGACCCATCCTCTCACTATCTCAGGGCAGACAGATGGCTTCAACATTGAACTGCAGTTACTGCTCAGTGGGGAGCAATGCTGGCTGACACACATTAGGAAACACGCACTAGATCACACACACACACACACACACACACACACACACACACCCACGTGTGAACTCGCACATGTGTCAGGCAAATACCGACATGCATGCACATACTATTTTCTTGCAAACACGCCAAATCGTGCATAATACACACCACAAACACACACACCACACACACACACACACACACACACACACACACACACACACACACACACACACACACACACACACACACACACACACACACACACAGTAAGACTATTTGGCAACTTTTTTTTATGATTGCCATTGATAAAAACACTGTATTCGAATAAACAATCACAACTCTTTTTTATATATTAGTGATCTCTGGGCCTGAAGATGAATGGCACACACACACACACACACACACACACACACACACACACACACGGTGGTGAATGCTATAATCCTGGCTACCATGGGGCCTGAGCATCACACACACACACACACACACACACATACACACACACACACACACCAAGGTCACACCATGTCGAACAGAGGTTGGGGCCCCCAAAACAAAGAACAGATGATGTCACACATGAGCCACCAATGGGGCCACAGCTGGGAAAGCAATTGTGTGTGAACGTTTGAGTGTGTTTGCATGTGTGTTTGTACGTGAGTTAAAGAGAGAGAGAGAGAGAGAGCGGGAGCAAGAGCGCGAGAGAGAAAGAGAGAGAGAGATATCCAGCACTCCCTTAATGTATTCCAGACATGCTCACCCTGTTGCTCTATTGCTCCTCTCTACTGAGCAGTGAAAGGAAAGCTTTAGCCCTTTACCACACACCAACAGTGGTTCTAGTATCTATCAGGGGCACAGGCTTTGGATGGGGCCTTTCCATGTTCACCTGTATCCGGTCTGTGATTTACAATGTGGTTGTAGAGGATTTAGGCTCTCTCTCTCTCTCTCTCTCTCTCTCTCTTTGGCCTTTACCTCAGAATATCTCCTCTGCCAGGCTTCCAGTATAGCTGCAGCCTTTTCTTCATTCCAGTTGATGTGGGAAACCTCATCGTAGCCTCGAAAGTGCTCAAACATCTGCTTGGGAGTCATCAGCTGGAACATGGTCTGTAAGGCCTGGGCACTGGAAAGGAGGGAAGAAGGGAGGGTGGCAGAGTGAGAGAGAGGAAGAGATGGAAAGGACAAAAAGAGGGTGAACAAAAAGACGGAGGTCAATGAGGTGCAAGCATTCACTGACAACATCATGTTTATACAAGAAGATCAGCAAGGTCAGGAGCTGGCTTTCTGGATTGTGCAAATAACATCAAGGGTTAAAACTTGGATTTTGAAATGTACAAGACACACCAATCAGTATTTTGTTTGATTCCCACCATTGACTAGCATTAAAAGCTTTGGGGTTTTAAAACTTAGTCCATAGACAAGAAGTGCAAATACTGTATCTTGGCAAGCTTTGAACCCAAGATACAGTATTTGCAGATTGGGTGACCACTTGCCAGCATATAGTTCACCTAGTATGTGGAGTTTGCATTTACCGATTTACTAATCTGATACGAACAATCATCATTATCATCATTATAACAACAACAATCACATTTCTCATTATTCTACTACCCATTAAAAAAGACACTAACAAAGACTAAATAAATTTGTTCTAACATCATTGTCCGAAACAAACTATCCTACTCCAACCTGCTCTCCCTAAGATTCAAAGCTCTAATCCTGCAGCCAGCATCACTGCTAATATTCCTTGCGTGATATGACATGGCAACGGAAGCCTTCTAAAGAAATATACAGTGACCTTTTTTTCCATCCAGTGTGCCCTTTATGGACGACTGCAGTGCTGAACCAAGATGCCTCATAAATACTAGATAATAGGTCCATATCTGATCTTGTCTTTATTCCAAACCAAACAAAGAAGTTGGATGGCACAAAAGATTAGTATTTCAGAAAAGGTATAGACTGGATTTGATAGTGACAACGGATGTGCCAGATCCCATAAAATGGGTATCTTGTCCGAATCTGCAAGATTCCTGATCATGTTCTGACAAATTTTAAGAGGGCCCTGGTGCACATAGTAGAAGGGTTATAAAGAAATAAAACATATTAGTCATTAAAAAGTGACTTTGGGATAAATTTCAACTTCAGTCTATGTAATTTAAAATCATCAAATTTTACGATCAATAGAAGCAGGCATTAGCTAGTCGTTCTGTTTATGAATGTGATCTCTGTAATATGGTGCTAACCAGGGTACTGGTGGCAGTTAGTAAACAAGGTGTAGAAATTGAGTGCCAGCAGTAACAGCCCATTGGAAAGAGCAACTAAACCGCACGCACGCACGCACGCTTGCGCGTGCACACACACACACACACACACACACACACACACACACACACACACACACACACACACACACACACACACACACACACTAATGACCCAATCTTGCCAGGAAAAAACATAACCACAAAACAAACAACGCACCCCACTGTACTCTGGGGCAGTATGCGTGTGAATGTGTGTGTGTGGGGGGGGTTGCCTTTGTGTCTACATGCATGTGCATGGACCATCCAAACTGCAATTTCACATTAAAATAAGTGGTCCATTAACAAAATGTGGATAATTTGTGCAGCTTTCCCCTGTTAAAAGGAAGCTATTGATAAAATGTGCATGTTTTTAATTCCTGTGTATGTTTTATATTTACATAAACATCATGTAAAAAACAGTAATTGACTATTATGGAGGGCATACAGCTTATTGCACTATAAAATATGTGTATTATATATCCATGTATACTACATAATCTTTAAGCTTTGTCATGGTCCTTGTGCTGGAATTAAGTCTGTGTACCCCAAATCACTGTATATTTGGATAAACAAGCCAAGTAATAGATCACTCTGTGTGTGTGTGTGTGTGTGTGTGTGTGTGTGTGTGTGTGTGTGTGTGTGTGTGTGTGTGTGTGTGTGTGTGTGTGTGTGTGTGTGTGTGTGTGTGTATGAGTGGGAAGTGTCCAAGCAGAGCGGCCCGAGCTGAGCAGGAACAGCTGGAGCTCTAAGATTTCACTGGAATCTGCTAATGACTGCAAGATTTACAGCACACCGCGCACACGCATGCATGCATGCGCCATTTCGGAGAGCATAAAAGAACAAAAAAACACACACTCACTCTGAATAAGCCCTGCAGTGATCACAGCAGTGTTTATGAGGGTGTGTATGTGTAAGTGTGGGTATGTTACCTGAGCAGGGGTCCGCTGCCGTTCTTGGTGGTCCCTCCTACGATCAGTTCCTCCTGCCAGTGCATGTACTTCCTGGACAGACCATGGCAGCCGCCACTCAGGGCCCGCGCCACGTCGATTTGCTGGTGCAATAAAAGCAACAGGCGAGAAAATAACTGTCAGCAACTAGTCTCAAACCAAAGACTTTATGTTTTACCAACACACAAAAAAATGTTGCATGTGTACACATATTACAAGCTCAGAGCTTGAGCCTATGTGTGTGTGCCTACCTTAGTTGAGTTCTTATTAGGCGCAGTAAGGGGGCAGTCAGGGTCAGCGGGGTTCAGACAAGGTCTATCCATGTAGCCGTGTCCAACATCTGCCTTTTCCAACATCTCCTCAAAGACTTCCACGGGAAAGTTTGCCCGTCGCAAGTCCTCAAGGAACTCCTTAGGGTCAAAGTTGGTCCACTGCAGTGGGTCTTTACCTCTGCAAAGTTAAAAATGTAAAGAAGAATACTGTTTAACCATGTTTTAAGTTGTTGTGTTTCTGGCCACTAACTAAATCTATTTATTATTATTATTTTACTGAAGCATTTATTTGTATTTATTTGGCCATCCTTTCTATTGGCAATGAGACTTACTTGAAAGAGAAAACCAAAGCAAACTGAAAACCAACATCCTAGTACCACTTTGACCTACCAAACTAACCACAGATTATTACCATTTTAGTTGCTCACTTTCAGTTTTACCTCCAAATAAAGTGGTTAAGGTAATCTGGCTTAATTATGATTTGTTTACAACCTGTCTAATTGAACATTACTGTTTCTAGTTATTTAGGTAGTCAGTTAGTTAGTTATAAATATATATTATAACTAATGGAAATGATGGCCAAAATTGTCAAAATATGCTGGAGCAAACACACTACAGTAGTAGTGTACTGTAGATGCAAGAACATCTACATCAAAGCTAATTAAATGTTCAATAGTTTTATATACAGTATATGTGGTGTACAATTCCTTGGCTGATTAGATTTTAGACACTTGACATCTTGATATAAGAATTGCAAAGGGAGACAGTGACAGTGAGAGGACAGTGTGAGGACATAACGTGTCCAAGGCTGGGTTGCATTTGTCAGATGTTTGGGTGTAATTACCTCCATCTTTACCTCACAAAACACATGTTTGAGAGCAGAAAATAATCTCTTTCTTGCTAGGTGAGAAAAAACAATGAATGGAGTCTAATTTCCCATCATGCAATGGCACATTGCTGAATTCCTGCTCCAAACCAGTCCTTGTCTCTCTATGCCTCACACATTCCTATCTCCCTTTCTCTGAATCTCTCTCGGTCATTCAGACTACATTGTATGTGCTTAACCAGGCTTGGGTAATTATTCCCAGCCTTCCAACCAGAACATAGTAAAAACCTTATTGACCATCTGAGACCAACAGGCAACACACATATTCCCATACTCTGATGACACAGACTTAAGCTGATACACTTTCACACGTCCACAAAACACACATATGCACTGATGGCAATGGCACACATTATGTGCATGCACAAACACATGCAGAGAAGGTCTGCTGAGTATTACTGTAGCAGCAGGCCATTAGCAAAAGAAGGGGCAGACAATGGTGGGAGGCCCAGGGCTTGAGAGAAACTATCGCCAGCGATACGCATGCCAGCAACCACTACAATAGAGCCTTCAGAGGGAACGACAAACACACACAACACACACACAGACACACACACAGACACACACACACACACACACACACACACACACACACACACACACACACACACACACACACACACACACACACACACACACACACACACACACACACACACACACACATTTGTTCCTCTGTTCTACTAAAGGGGTAAAAACAAGATCTAGAGATCCAGATCTCTCTCTCTCTCTCTGACTTGAAAACAATCTGAAAATACTGTTACCACATACATTAATTCCATAACCAGCACTCATGAGTTGAGCATTCAAGGCCTTTTTGTCCCCACACATCATTTTAATCAGTTTGCCAACTGGCCTCACAGCAAGGAAAGCCCTATGTGTGCCCAATTAGAATTCTTTATAAATAGCTTTTGATCATTTGACCGTATGCTTGAAAGGGATCAGTCAATCTAATGATATGCTGTGTTGGCATGTTTTGATTGTGCTGACACATCATAAAATACAGATTCTGTCTAGTAAAAAGGAGTTTTGCGTACTTACGGGAGATAGACCATTCCAGACTGAAGCTTGGCTCCCTCCCAGAAACAGTCCAGAGGGGTGATAATGAGGCAGGGATGTAGCTTTTCTATGATCTAATTGAACAAAGACATGCCCACACACAGTAGGTTTGACAGACATTGACAACAGGAAGTGTTTATAGGAAAAAGCATCAGAGATAATAATATATAGTTTGTACTGGGCATGTTTCAATATGATCCAGAGAATAAAACTAAGTGACCCATACTAAAGCATTTGCATCTTACCTGATCCATAAAATGAGTTTCTGTGACTAGTTCTCCTGATTTGTAGCATAGGTTTTCTAATTTCCATTGTCTGAAAAGGAGAATAAAAGAGTTTATGTTTATGTTGTTATGGCCATATAACACCATGAGCCCTTAGGCTAGACTGATAAAAATAATGATAATAGATGATAATAAATCTTTCATCATTATGAGGTACTGCTCGCCAAAACATAGCTGAATATGCAGGTATGCTGCATACATGGACAACAAATCAGAAAATATTATATAGCGCAATCTAATCTAATCCTATTCTCAGGCGGAAGAATATAGTACTTGGGCGAAGTGGTATGCTCGCAGCAAGCCTGTCTGAGAATATAGTTCCCGGGTTGGTTTATGGTTAGAAGACGGCTGTGTCTCATGTTACGTTGTTTTTTGTACACGCTGTGACTCTACAAATCACAACATGTAAACAGGAACATGTTGGCGTTATTTTGTCACTTTTGTCACAATTCGGAGCAGTAGGCTAGTTGGAACCAGTTACCTGCAGGATCTGTGCTAGGCTAAGCTAATGCTGGAGCCGTCAGACAGCGTTACAGCACGCACGGAGATGAGAAGGGTGTCTGGGGGTTACGGTGAATAAACTAAATTCCCAATAAGTCGGCGCGTTCCTTTAAAAGCGGCACATATTTGTTTCAGAGCTATTTTTATTTTATGGCATTAAACTGCCCTTCGAGACAACGTTTTGATTTATTATTTGGGGCAAATAAACTGGAATTGTCCAGAACTGGAAAATATGATGCTTAAAGATGTACAGACAAGAGGCAAACTGGAACACAGGTAGACATGAAATAATTAGTTACCTGTTATAAAGGTAAACATGAACTCTGCTAGCACGGATAGCTGACTCCAGGTGCTGCAGGAGCGCATCCACTGTTAAAACATTGGCTCCGTCCTCCCGCGGCGTCTGGATCATAAGCTGAGGGTTAAACATGGCCTCCTCACCTATATTCTGACGCGTGTACTTCAGTTCCTGGTTCACACGCCCACCAACTGGACAAAGGAGAGATAAAACACGCATATTTAACACACTCTCACTATATTATATAATATAATATATATATATATATATATATATATAATGTCTAAATCAAATGCAAAGACATCTCAGGCTGGCCAGGGCTTTATCACACTAGTAGTGAGCTTGTATCACTACAAAGCCAAACATCCTAACTCCTTTGAATCCAGAGGAGTAACATCACTCCAACAAATCCACATTTTACAAAAAAAGCTCAATGTTTCTACTCAAATTTGCTAACAAGTCAGCGGCGCCAGACCACGTTGACTACAGTGTGTGACAGTACGTGTGTGTATGTGTTTGATAAAGAGAGAGAGAGAGGCTCTCTTCCAGGCATTGCTCCCAGTATCGTGGTGGGACTAAGCCCTGTGCGTGCGCTCTGAGCTCTTAGCTAGATTGAGCTACAAAAGCAGCCTTTCAAGCCCTTTAGCTGCCCTGCTACACCCCAGTACAGCCAAGGCAAATCTGGCAAAGTCTCTCCCAGAAACACACACACGAACAAATGCAGGCAATTGCAGTCATGAAAGATGGGCAGAGTCCCAGATTATCAGTCAAATGCAAGATTAAACAAATGTATTTCACAAATTCATAAGCTATATAAAAAATGTTTACGTGCATTTTTCATACTCTATTCAGCCTGAGATTTGTGTGTGTGCCTGCGTGTGTATCCTTAAGTTCCGTATCTGTGTCTGATTTACGAGCAGAGGATTTCAGTGACCAAATGTTTAGTGAAAGCTCATGCAATTTGTAGTCATCTTTTTTCACTTGCGCGCACACACACACACACACACACACACACACACACACACACACACACACACACACACACACACACACACACAAATGCTTAGTGAGAGAGCTGAGAGCTGTGTGAAAACTCTGTAACATTTTATTATGCCTTAATCCAATTTAACAATTCCGCTACATTCGTGCAACAGCAGGCATAGATTGAATATTTTCAGCCCATTGTAATGGCATTAAAGTTGAACATAAGTACGCCTGTTCTGCTGAGCTGGACCACCCAGTCAGACCAATGGAACAGGCAGGGAGGGGGGCCATGTCTTGGGGCATTAGGAAAACACATTTGATTTCTTTTTTTCTGGACCCAAACAGCATTCCCATCTGATCCTGTCTGAAGGCATGTTTATAATACTCATCATTAATAGCAGGCCTAGGCTAACCAGAGCGACATGCTTTCCACTGCTAGGCCAGCTACACGGCTATGTTACACCAGCCTTCAGAAGAGCACGCATGGAACTCATTTAGACCCTACGCACACTGACAGTGCACTAACAAGTCGACTTGTCTGGTACACTCAACGCTTAAAGGCAAAGCTAGCCCGAGGCTTGGTTAAGGTGCACTGCCAAGTTGGAACATTGGAACACAGGTATGGAGAAAAGAGGTCCATCTGTATTCAGTTTCTACATATGCAAGTAGATGAGGAAATGTCTGATTTAAAAAGATTTGAGGGACGAGCTTAGAAAGAATTCACTGTCTGTTTTGAAGACATTTCATGTTTGGACTGCCACCCAAAGACCTTGAGTTTACAGCAAGCAGCGAGGGACGGGACAAGTCAAAAGGAATGTACTCTCTCTCTACAGGAAACAGCACATCATGGCCTCGGGCTTAGAGAATTCCACACTTCATGAGGTTACAGCGTTTTGGGGTTAACACTCACACAGCCTTGGGGTGAAATTAACACCCCAGCTGGACCAAGAAAATGTATGAGTGTGTGAGTGTGCACTGACGTTCTGGCGAGCATGTGCGTGTGTGAGTGCGTGTACACACAGCTGTGTTTCTTCAATGACACATATTCCCATATTCATTCTCCTAAGAAAACTGGTTGACCTCGACGTGTTGATATCTTGAAGGTGTCCTGCTCCAGGCTCAGCTGCTGTGACCTAAAACAAAGTGTCACTGACTTTCAAATGCTTCCCAAACCAGCGTCGTTTCTCACTCACTTCCTTTCTCTTCCTTGTTCTATCCTTCCGGCATCATTCTCTTTTCTTTCAACCAAATTTGCTTTAATTGTTGATTATTCTTTTGGTTATTTATTGAGATAATACCAATCTGATGTTACCACAGCCCAAAGTGAGGCCTTAAACATACTCAACATAATAAATGATTTGAATGATATCAATCGATTATTCATTAATTACATTTTCAAACTTCAAACGTCATCGATTGACAAACTGATTTACAGCTAGAACATCTGGTCTATTAACCGATAAGTCGATCAACAGCAAAGCACTCAGCATCAAATGAAGATAATTGGGAATTGTTGGAGTTGTTCTTTAACCGTAAATTAGAAAATGTCACTGGTTTCTCAAATGTGAACTTTTGCGGGTTTTCTTAAAGGTCCCATGGCATGAAAATGTCACTTTATGAGGTTCTTCAACATTAATATGCATTCCCCCAGCCTGCCTATTGTCCCCCAGTGGCTAGAAATGGCGATAGTTGTAAACCGAGCCCTGGGTATCCTGCTCTGCCTTTGAGAAAATGAAAGCTCAGATGGGCCGATCTGGAATCTTGCTCCTTATGAGCTCATAAGGAGCAAGGTTACCTCCCCTTTCTCTGCTTTGCCTGCCCAGAGAATTTGGCCCAAACATGAGAGAGAGACATCATGGCTTTCAAACAAGCAAAGTGGCAATTGGTCAAGGCCACACCCCCACCCTCCACCTTGCCCCCCCTATCTCCTCCTCAATAGCTACAGACACAGAAATGGCACATACTAAGGAAAGCTCACTGTGGGACTGGCTCTAGTGGCTGTAATTCTGCACCAAAGCTGAATTTCGGGGGAAAGAGACTTCAGATACAGTATTAGGGGACCACTAAGCTCTATATAAAAGCATCCAAAGAGCACCATGTCATGGGACCTTTAATCTTCTGTGATAATTAACTAGGTACCTTGGATTTTGGACAACAAGCAATTTGAATATGTCAAGTTGGAGATTTTATAGACCAATGAATCTGCAGGTTAATCAATGATAAAACGTTAAAAGAAATGTAGTAGTTGCAGCCCTGAATAAATTATTTGACCAATCATGTCAGCACTGCTCTCCACCTAATTCACACACCTGTGTTAGTGTGTACTGCCATCTGTTATATCTGCATATGTGCGTTGCCCGGTGAATGATCAAAAACACTCCTAAACTAAGCACTTCTCAACACAGAATCGAAGTGAGAAGAGAACAGAAGAGAACAGGAGAGGAGGGAAGAAGTAAAAGAGAGAAGAAGAAGAAGAAGAAGAAGAAGAAGAAGAAGAAGAAGAAGAAGAAGAAGAAGAAGAAGAAGAAGAAGAGAAGCAGGCCTATGTGGGTCACTGTATTGGAGTGCTCAGTGCGGGTATTCAGTGTGTTGCATAACATTAACCCCTGGTCCCCCCTATTCTCAAAGTAGGGGGACGGGGGGGGCGGTGGGGACGAAGGGAGAGAAAGTAGGTTTCTAAAGAACTGACATCACCCCTTCCCTCCTTTCAGTTCTGAACTCCCCCTCATCTGTATACTCTCATTTTCTCTCTCTTTGCTCTATTCAGCTCTACTCTGTGATTGGCCAGATCATGGTGGCAATCAGCCCGGCCCCTCTGTCAAAGCCAGCCCACCCCCCTTTCCCCTTGCCAACTTTCTCTCTTTTCCATGCAACACACAACAGCATAGCCTCACCCCTTGCACACACTCTTACTCCTGACAACGGAAGCATCCCTCACTTTCAGGGAAAACATGCACCAGCGGCAAACAACTCCTACAACTGTGATGCTTGTATGAAAACACACACATACACACCTTGCTCATACTGTACATACAAACATTTCACCTCCCACCAACAGAAACCAGAATGACCTTTCAGCAGATCTAGAACCTTTTGTTTGAAGCCCCTGTGACTCTTACCAGCACTTAACGGAGGTCTGCTATAATATCTGGCCGGGACCGCATACATGCATACATGTATTTGAATATACTGTATGTATGTGCTTGTGGCTAAACACATCTTTGTGTGTGTGCGTGTGTGTGCATAGAAAGGATTAGCTGGATTAGGCCCCCTCTCAGCAGGGACCCCCTGTGGTGAGGAGGAAGCCCACCAAAACCAGGTCATCTCTCTGACACCAAGTCTATAGCGACCTCCCATACCCTGAGCCCCCTATACCGCCAGAGGAAATGAAGAGGACTACACAGCTCTCTGCAGAACACCTACATGAGGGTGTGATCTGAAACCCATTCCCAAACACTGCAAAATAGCCAAAAGCTACTTGAAAAGATAGTTTAACAATGCTAATATCAAAATACATGTTCCCTTGATGCAGATGTTTTTATACATTTATTATACGTTATAGACAAGACAATTATACAACAGGAATGGATAAAAAAGAAGAAAAAAAAACTTTATTGTGTGCTTTCATGTGACCATTTTCAGATAAGGTAATTGTTTAGATAGAAATGTCATCATACAGTAAAAACTCAAACACAGGGCTTTCATTTGGAAAATCTGACACAACTGATTATGCTAAGGCTGTTACTTAAGACCTTTATCAATGAAAGACAAATGTACAGAATGGATAACAGAAGTGCGTTTCCATCAACTGGTTTGGGAGCGAATAAACTACGCTACAGCATAGTTCCGTCAGAAATTGGCGCTATAGGCTACGCGTGGCTGTAATTTGCCAGTAAACAGAGCAGAAGAAGTACAGAGGCCCGTTCCAGAAAGCAGGTTTAGTGAAAACTTTGAGTTGGTTAACCCTGAGATGAGGGAAACTCTGGGTTTTCCGTTCCAGAAAGAGAGGTAACTTAACCTCAGAGTCAGTTACTATGGTAACTGAGTCTGTGAACCTAACCTGGTCGTGGACAGGCTTTAACATCCCAGCAGATTCTTTGTGTCGCATTACGTTTTTTGCAAACGGCAGTTTTCTTTATAACAGCAGCGGATCATACTGTAATAGTAAAGCCACTGTATGTAGAGCCATCAGAAAAGTGTGATCGCTCTGAAACGTTTTTTAAACGTGTTCCCTGGACACAAACCAGTGAGAGCCATTAAAAAGAAATAAATTATTATACTTAGTTCTGTTAATGATCATGGTGCTGCAGCCTCAGAATGGGAATAGTATAGTTTACTTTTTCGCCCGCAGGATTGCACCTGAATAAAATTATAGGTGTAGCCTACAATTCCATTTTTCACCAGTAGCCTAATATTATAAGTTAACTGTGATTAAATATGAAGTTAATACACTGTTAATGCGTACACATTGACTCAAGCAGCAATTTTCTCCCACACCAATTCTCTCTCTCTTTTGTGAGTATAATAATGTGAGTGAAATGTTCATGAACTTATTCGGCAAAGGCGTTTCCATGTACCATTTAGTGCATCTACTCTTTTTCAACAAAAGCAAAAACCAACTCAAGCGAGTGTAAAAACCTATATGATACAATTTAGAATGTTTTATCAAATTTTGTCGTTTCCATTCAGCTTTTCTATACGATACTTCAAAATGTGCATTAAAATACGTGAATGAAGACACGGCTATAGATGCATTTGTTACAAATCGTTCCATAAATATCTCTCATTTGACCTTGCTTAGTCCCTGCTACAGGTCAGTCTGTTCAGGTTGAGTTTCTCACCCCAACTCACGTCCCCACCTCCTCTTTTCTCCTCCTTCCTGTTTGTCTCCTCAGCTGCTAATGCCAATCCCCTGACAGCGCTTTGATCACTGAGAGGAATCCACCTGTTGGCTTCCTCCACCATTCGTCTGCTTCTATCTTCTACCATCTGCTGTCACTCCTTCTGTCTCTCACTCAATCTTTGTTTCTTGGATTTTTCAAGCAAGTAACTGCTGCTTCATATTATTGCTGCAACTATACATCTTGATAGACCCGCTCAAAACTATTCTCTGTGGCCATGAGGCATGGCTGAAGATATCCTTATTATATTATGAAGATGAGATGTGCGAATTACTTCTAACAATGAAAATATGTAACAATAGCTAGTTAACAAAATTCAATGTGCCACAGTTTCCTGTCAATGGAGCTGCAAAGATAAATCAATTACAATTAGTTATCAACTATTCAATTAATTGCCAACTATTTTGATAATCGATTATTCGGTTCAACAAATTTTTTTAAGAAAAAAGTAAAACGTCTCTAATTCTAGTTCTTTAAAATGTGAATATTTTCTAGTTTCTTTACTCCTCTTTGGCAGTAAACTAAATATTTTTTTAAGACATTTGAGGATGTCATCCTGGGCTTTCACCATTTTGACATTTTATAGACCAAACAACTCATCCAAAATTCGAGAAAATAATTGACAGATTAATCAACAATGAAAATAATCGTTAGTTGCAGCCTAATCTATATCCACAACGTTCCACTTCCAGGATTGCTTCGGTGCCGCCGGAAATTCCATCGGATGTCCGTTACCTTCCGCTTTCTTTGTGTTGTAATTTTAAACTCCGGTGGATTTATGAGGACTATGGTTAACTGCTCCACAGATCTCTGCAGGGTAAATCCAGACAGCTAATTAAACTATGTGTCCAATCTGAGTTTTCTGTTGCACGACTAAAACAAGTATGTTCCACCAAAATGTTCCTTCCCATGGCTATTTTGCAGCGGTACTGTGGCACCGTCCGGCGCTTAGCACCACCCAAGACGATTGCGATTGGTTTAAAGAAATGCCAATAAACCAGAGCACGTTTTTCTCCCATCCCGGAATGCTGTGTAGAGTAGCCAGACCCTCTTCCCCAGCACAACCTTTGAAAGAAACAATCAGCTTGTTTACAAAATTTGTTTTAGCAATGTTTGCCTTTTCTCAGGAATCAGGATAATATCTTCAGCCTTTTATCATATGCTGGATTGCATCAGTAGAAGAGCAAAAGTGTGACTTCACCAACCACATCCACTATTCTTTGAGATTTGAGATTTGGAGGGTTCTGCAATGCTGGTGTGGCCTGGCTCTGCTCTCATACATACTTCCGCTCAATTTCCATTTTCCTTCAGTACACCATCTGGGTTTGCGGTATATTCTTGGGTTTTCTCTGGCCAAATATTTACCGGTCCAATCAGCGAACAAAGGGAGTAGCTGAGAACGATGACGTTGAGGTTGTGCACTAGTTTGAGTTGTAGTTCCGTAATGGCGGCGGAGAAAGATGCGAGCGAAGCCATTCGCTCCGTTGTGGCAACGCTGCCGAATATCCAGAAGTTAAAGCCCGAGCAAGAACAATCTTTGCTGAGTTTTGTTGGTAGCCATGATGTTGTGGCCCTCCTCCCCACGGGGTTCGAGATTTTCCAGCTCGCTCCATTAGTGGTGAAGGAGTTAGCTAAGGCGAACGCTAGCGATGCTAAGCCGACGTCACAACTAGGGCTGGGCGATATGGAGAAAATCAAATATCACAATATTTTTTACCAAATACCTTGATATTGATACCGCAACGATATTGTAGTGTTGACTATTGGTGCTTTCACTAAATATTTACACAATGAGATTTTTGATAAATAATCATCAGTAATGTGGATATAATGACTAAATGGGTAAAGGCAAATGATAGAACAGTTACAACAGTCTGATAAGTTCAGAAAATGACATCACTTTACTGTAATGCAGCCTTTAAAACCAGGAAAAGACAACAGTTGTGTCATATCAGGATATTACGATATCCAAAATCTAAGACGATATATAGTCTCATATCACAATATCGATATAATATCAATATATTGCCCAGCTCTAGTCACAACCAAATGTTAGCGATTGGTTATGGCAGATCCAGAGTGGCTCTGGGCAGATCCAATAGTTTTAAACTTCAACAGAGTACCCGCCTTCAAGGAAGTTAACACTTGTCAATGGAGAGTGGCCAGACTCTCTGTACAAATGAAATGTACGAGAGTCTGGTAGGACCAGCCTAATGCTGGTGTGAACACAGCTACAAATATGTGATGAAAGGCCTCACTGAGAGCAGAGACCCTATCTGACCCATGTTGAGCCCCCCTCTTTCCTGCTCACCCTCTCTCTCTTTCCCTCTCTCCTTTTAGCTTTCAAATAGGAGGGGGCACACAGAAGAAGGGTAAAACAAGCAAGGTAGAGGGACCACAAAAGAAGAGGAAAAAAGTGAAAGGATGACCGAGAACAGAGAGGAAGAGATGATGAGAAACAGAGAGTGCTCTGACATGCAGCTGTAGCCGAGTCTCCCCTCATGCAGCTACACACCCCTGAGCACCCCGACCCCTGACATAAATGTGACACCCCAGCTGCCAACTCCTGCTCTCTGTCCGGACCCCCAGCCATACCACCAACCCTCACCCCCCAACTCCAGCATTACCATATGTATGGCTCCCCTCGCCCCTGATTATGCTAATTACCTGTCCAGCCCCTGCAGCCCCTTAAATGGGTGTATTTAGCAGTCGGCTGGCTCCCAATGCAGCTTCCCCTGGGCCCGAGGTGTACATTCACACACTCCTCAATGGGCAGATTCTTCCACGTTGCTGCCTTCATTCAGGTTCCACTCTCCCCTCCCAACCCCCCACCTCCACCCCAAAAAAACCCTTTTCAGTGCCAATGGATTCACAGAGCAGTGGAAAGAGTAGTAGCACAAGAAAACGCTGACAGAAATACTGTGTTTGTAGCATGTGCATGCACGTGTGTAGTGGTTCAAGTAGAAATACCCAACACATCGGACAAATTATGTATTAATACGTGTATTCGACCAAGAGGACATGCTATTGCCACTGTAAATTATGTAAAAGTTATCAAAACTCTCCACATAAAATTCACTCTTTTAGTACACTCATTTAAGTAAAATAAGAGACATTAAAACAATAATTGTAAAAAGAAAACAACTATTCCATCAACTCCAGCTCTGTTAGGAAAAAATTCTCATCCTGTATCTCCTGTCAGTGCCTGTCCAATGCAAGCCAAGTGAGCGATCTCCCCCTGCTGCATTTACTCTCCTGTAATTGGCCCACAGCCCAGCCATAACAGTCCGTGACATGAGCCTGAACAGCCAATCTCAACCAGCCATCTCTCAGTCATTTCCTGGAAAGATGGCCCTTGATTCCAGGTATCCCAAAATCACACATTCCAAAGTGTGGGATAGAAGACATAGAAACAGAGTCGTGTTAATGGAAGAAAGGGTTAGGGTGTTAGGGTTAGGGGGTTAAACAATATTTATTTTCCAGTTACTTAATTCTTCGATACATCTTTTTATGGTTTCCTTTACACTTATATAATGTTATGGTCACTACAGCAGCCTATCATTTGAAATTTGACAATTGCTCCCGTCTGAAAAAGACCTGTTTTGTCTGTCTCTTTCGCTGCTAAATGCTCCACCATTTTCATCAGTTAGTCACAAACTTAGTGTAGTGTACAGTGGGTTTATGAGAGATTGTTTGCTTGAAACATCTGCCTGCTGTGGCCAAAAAACGACACTGATGACAGCAGTGAGAGTAAACCAAAACAATGAGCTGAAAGACGCTAAAACGCTCCGTAGAGCTGATGTGAACTACAGAGTTGGGTGATTATTCTCTGTGGTTTTAATCACTTCAATTATTCTTTTCACATTACACAGACATTTGATCCACTGTTAATAAAAAAAAAATATGGATAAGAGCAGCTTAACATAAAAATACTGCTGAAACTAGCCTAACGATCTGACAAAGCGATACCAAAGCTCAATCTACTTTTGCACAGCAGGAATATTTTAAACTTACACCGAAAGGCAAAGTTTTAGGATTTGCCTTTTTCTATCCATTGTGCATGTTCATTATTTTTTCCTCTACAAATGTGTTATCCTGCATCTGGCCTTAATACAGCATGGGATGTTGTTCACACAACTACCGTTCTGCACTCACTGTGAGCAGCCCTGGGCAAAAATGTCAGATGTAAAAGTTTAAAACAGAAAACCAGGGAGACAATGACAGAAAAAGAGTAATACCTATACCTAACAGTCGGGTCACAACTTACCAATGTCCTCATGCTTCAGTCAGACTTGCAGGGCGGTCTTAGTAAAGGAGACTATTTCACTCTGATGCATACTGATTCAATCTGGAGCTCCAAACTTCTCAATCATCTGAGAGAGGAAATGTTTTATATCACTTTATCTTTATGCCTTGCATGTGCATGTGTGGTACTTGTGTAATTGCTGTTGTTGCCAGATTCTATGACTGAATGCTGTAGGAATTGCAATGAACTATACTGCTACGTACATAACCCATGTGTGCCAGAGGGGCTCAAAAACTCCAACGACACACAGAATTTGGAGAGGTTTATAGAATGTGCATGAAAAATGATCTGCGCTGCAGTCTGAAAAGTATCAATCCACACTCCAACCTCTCTCCTGGTGTATGGTAGGCACTGCAGCCAAAACACAAACACACTACCGCTACTATACTCCTGCTTCTTCCCTCGCTCGGTCTCCCCCCTCCCGCACGCACGCACACAAACACACACACTCACACTCACACTCTGCTGTTTTGTACTTTCTCTACCCCTCTGGCAGTCAGCGCTGTGAGGGAGGGAAGAGAGGAAAGGGGAAGAGGGAGGGAGGGATAGGAGAGTAGGGGAGGGGAGGGAAGGAGGGAGGCCAGACCACCCTGCTCTCATGGCAGGGCTGAGTGTTTACATTGCCGTGGCTCACTCTGTAATACATCTGGCATTCTGAGGCCACTCTCTCCAGCCAGGGATGGGGGAGTGGTGGTGGTGGAGGGGGGGTAGGAGGGGGAAGGAGGCTTGGGTAAAGAGAGAGACCTTTCTGGCAGAGAGGAAAAGAAGAGAGAGAGAGACAGAGAGAGAGAGAGAGAGAGAGAGAGAAAGAGGTAGAGAGAGGGAGAGAAAGAAAGAGAGAAGGAGGTAGAGGGGGAAGGTAATTCTCTCTGCAGTCTCCTGTGGTCGGTCATTTGCAGGGCTCTGGTTTTTGAATAAGAGCGCCTGAAAGAATGCAAAATGTAAACAGAGAGCTTGGAGGCATCTCAGGATGTCGTTTGTGAATGAAAGTGCATTTGCCTTGAGAGCAGCACACCCACACACACACACACACACACAGTTAACAAGCAAATTATAAGTTATTTCAAATTTACTTTTGCCAGGTAGGGGTAATATACACAAAACTGCTTTCAAATGAGGGAGAGCTAGCTTGAGAAAACAGTGCTGTAAGTCTGTGTACAGTACCAGAGGCGCAATGTTTCCCCACACTAAATCCCTCACCAGCAAGCCTGCACTTTTCATCAACTCGTAAAGTTTAACACAACAAGCTGGAATGTTATTCCTTCTATAGAGGTTTAATCCTGTTTGTAGTGAACTGATAAACACAAACTTAATTGAGTTCAGTTTGGAAAATGTCAAAAGTGTGCATGTGTGCAGACTCACATTTGTGTGTGACTGAAAGATAGATGACTCTATGTGGTGTATTCTGTGCAAACCAGCAAAAGATATTGGGTGTGGGCGCATTTGTGTGTTTGATTGCCTGTGGCCTCTGAATGAAAGCAGTTGGAGATGGAGTGTGAGGGACAGGGTGAAAGAATGAGAGAAAAAAGGAGAAAAACAGATGAATAAAGAAGAGAAAATAGCAAAGAGAGGCCCATCGAAATAGCCTGCCATGCCAGTACTGGTCAACCACCTACTGACTCACAGAACCAAAATGTGTGTGTGTGTGTGTGTGTGTGTGTGTGTGTGTGTGTGTGTGTGTGTGTGTGTGTGTGTGTGTGTGTGTGCGTACGTGTGTGTGTGTGTGTGTGTGTGTGTGTGTGTATAAGTGTGCGTGCATCCATGCATGTATCAATGCTACCATACACATCAAAAGCTGGATAATTCAATCATGCAAACCACAATCCTCTCAAAGGAGACGCCACATTCAGGGCACTCTTCTTCCTCCTCCTCATCTTCGTCCACAAGAAAGGATGTCAAGGCTTCTTCCGCATGCACTTAACATTATACCGCTCCCTTCTCCGCTGCCATTACCAGCAAAACAACAAAACAACCACCAACTCTGTCAACTAAGCTCTTAATCACACTAGATACAAAACAGACATGGGAGGGAGTTGCTTTAAAAAAAATTTGGTTGGTCCTATCAGAGTGAATTCTGAAACCTTAAATCAGGCTGAGGATGCACACAAACATGGACTAGCACCATTTTAACCATTTGATATCAGGAACAAGCTGAAGGCATAGGGACATATGCACATAACATAATGAACATTCAGGGAGTATGACTTTGAAATGCCTAATGTCATTCCTCAACATATATTCGTTACAGCAGGAGTGATGGTTTGCATTAATGTGGAAGTTGGATATTTGTTTGAGTTACTGTACAGTAATTCAGAGATCCGATTCACTGCCCTCTGCTGGAGGACAGATGTCAAAAGGTTAAAACACAAATTCATAAAATTAAATACCGATACAGGAGAACAATGCATAGTCTCCAAACAACATCTGGCCCATGAGATGCACTCCTACAGGCATACATAGGAAAGTACACACATGAACATATACAGGACACAATGCCTTGTGACAGCTGCGACTTCTGCTGGATTTCTCTCCCCCCCCCAACGCACACACACACACTCTGCTGTGAGTCTTCACTCTGCACCCAGGCCACAGGGTGAGTATCAGGTGAGGTTTTAAATAGTGGGGCCTCTACAAGATGACCTCAGGGTCCCAGGGGTCTTCCCCGTGGCCCCTGCCCTCTACACTTATGTCCCCTAAGAAAGCGCTCTGGGACCTGGGGCCTCCCCTCAGTCTGTAGCCTTACAATCCATAGCCCTATGCTCCAGTCCAGGCCATAAATCTGGGGACTAAAAACTCATTTCAACTTGAATCACTCACACATATCTCTGTGTCCATGATGAAAACAGAAGACATCCTCTAAATGCTGCAAACCCCATCCTCTCTTTAGTCGATGCTAAAGCTACAGGCTAACCACAACTCAGCCCAGATTACAGTACAGCTCCATCTCATCTGCTTAAACCCCAGTTTCAACTTCAACCCTTGCCCGGAGCTTTAGCTTCAAAAGCCCTACTTCCAAATGTTCTCCTGCCGGCACCCTCTCTCACCCATCAGCACATCCGCGTAACCACAGCCTCATATCCAGCTCCAGCTCCTCTCTCAGCACAGAAACAGAGCTAAAGAGTGAGGGGCCATCCAACAGGAAGGCCACTGTTTACGCGATACTGTTTTAATTAGAGGCAAGCGGCGCTGCTATTTTCTTTACAATTTGGCCTATGTTTGCCTTAACCCAGAATGCCAAGGGATGGCTCCATTTTCCATGTGTGGCCAGGAGAAACTCTCAAGGGGTCTTACTCCTCTCTTCTATGCCTCTGCCCCCCAAACGTGGCTTATAGCCTATAAGTAAGTTATAGGTAATCATCGCAAGATCATCCGGAATCTTCTGCCATTTAAAACTGAGGCTGTATCTGAAGTCGAACGGAGGCCAATAGGCATGTGTTCGGACATTGATGAAAGCACACAGAGGGTGGCGAGCCACATTTGTGTGTGGGGAGAGCAAGATAGGAGACCACAATACTACAACTTCCTGTTTGAGCCAATCATTTCCTGTGAGCGCCACAGTGGACATAAACACAGCATTTATCTGCAGTGTGGATGCAGTCTACTCTGAATACATGCTACTATCATTTTGATGTGGTCCTTGTAGGAGAAAAGTAATAAAAAAAGAAAAGAAAAGAAAACTAACTACTACCTAAAAGTATCATTCCCTAAATGTTTAGCAAAACACTAACCCCCATACATCCTCATTGGTTTTACACAATCAGCTCTTTGTGCAGGCATGCGTCTTACTCACAATTGGTCTCTGTCGCTTTGTCTAATAAACAGAACTTCCTGTGTCTGAGTGTTTATAAACAGTGCTGAGTGAGCACTGTGTGAGAAGAGACGATCACTGCGAAAGCTGCGGCACGTGACAGCGTGTAGAATAAACATACTAGCCAGCTCCGGTACGCAGCTAATGGTGTTCCGCTGTAGAACTCGGCACTAGCAGAAAGCAGGTGACGACAGACACGGCATGAGATCACAAACGTAAAAAATGCGGCTCCGGTCAATTGTAGAGGAATTGAGAGCTCTAATATGAGCTGGGTGTATTGTGTGTGTGTGTGTGTGTGTGTGTGTGTGTGTGTGTGTGTGTGTGTGTGTGTGTGTGTGTGTGTGTGTGTGTGTGTGTGTGTGTGTGTGTGTGTGTGTGTGTGTGTGTGTGTGAATGCGTGCGTCCACAGGCCACACAGCTTCCAGGCGGGGTCGTCCATGGGTCGCCTGCGGAGGGGCAGTTCCAAATGAAACATAAACAGCCGCTCTGTCCTCTCTCCTCTTTTTCCTCTCAGACGATGGGCCAGTCCCCCAGCAAGGCCCAGCACAGCGTTCCACTGGCCAGGCAGAACTAATCTATCCCTCAGCTGTGCAGTCTAATCTAAACAAACAGATCTCTCCCCATCAACATCTGGAACCCCTCACATACCGGGACCTAGGAAACCACCAAAGCCCAGTCTCTTTCTCAGTGTGAGTATGAGCCAGTGTGAGACCATGTTGTCGATTGTCTACCAAAGGTCACTAGACTTGGTTCAACTGTCAAAGCTAGCCTGTTCTGACAATACCAAAATTCTTTTGTGTAACTTCAGTGAAAGACAAAATAGGAGAGGAGGCCCAAAAGAAAAGCTTACAATTTAATCATCAGTCATGTCATGTGCCAGTGAATTTGATGTAATGCCAATTGTGTCACAGCTAACTTTACAATCGGGCCGGTGGATCATTTTTTTAATACCAGATTATTTTTTTTGTCTACAAACAAGAATAATGGCAAACACTAGTCACACGTTACCAGGGCCCGAACTGATATATTTTGTCTGACATACACAAAAAGGGTATTTTTAATGATAGGAAAAGTAACAAATCTTCACATTTGAGAAGGTACAACAAGGCTTTTCAATAAATAACTTCCTAAAGATCCATCCACCAAACTACATATTCTTGAGCAAGAGACATTTCATCCCTTGTAGACTTTAAATGTGGCTGTTCGCAGTTTGCTGCTTCATGAAGCAAAGCAGCTGCAGTAAGCTTGAATTCATAACCGTTAGAATGTATTTCAGTGGCGAAAAGTTTCCAAAGTGCCAAAAAGTATCAAAACATCCATAGAAACTCAAAGAACTGCAGTATAATGTACTTCTCCGCTGTCCTGTATGCTTAAATGCTCCAAATAATGTTTTCCAAAATATGGCTAAATACACTACTTCCAAAAGAGTTCTCAGAAGGCTAATAGTGTGACATGTAAGAGTAAATAAAGACAAATATGAATCACAAGTTGCCAGAGCTCAAAAGAGATGTCCTTGAATTTCTTATTTTGTTGTAAAAAAGATATTTACAATGATATGAAACAGGAAACTTTGACAACTATCACAAGGAAGCGTTTCCTAGGGCTGGGCAATATATCGATATTATATTGATATATCTTGATACGAGACTAGATATCGTCTTAGATTTTGGATATCATAATATTGCAATATGACATACAGTAAGTGTTGTCTTTTACTGGTTTTAAAGGCTGCATTACAATAAAGTGATGTACTTTTCTGAACTTACCAGACTGTTCAAGCTGTTCTATTATTTGCCTTTTCCCCACTTAGACATTATGTCCACATTACTGATGATTATTTATCTAAAATCTAAGTTTGAACATATTTTGTTAAAAGCACCAATTGTCAACCCTAGAATATCGCCGCAATATCGATATCGAGGTATTTGGTCAAGAATATCGTGATATCTGATTTTCTCCATATCGCCCAGCCCTAGCGTTTCCGAGTAAATGGTTGATTTATTGACAATTTCAGCACTTAAGGCCAGTCTGTAGCAACTTAGTAGTAAAGCATGCATTATCAAGTCTGTAATAACATTCAGGTTCATATGCTGCCCCTCACCGTAGTAAACACGACTATGATCTGATATGTGAATAGGGTGTCAAAACAAAGTGTTCCTCTGGCTACAATCAGGAGTCCTGTACTGAGGAGCCACCCCTCTGCCTAAACTGCTGCAAACTGCGCCTGCGCCACAGATTAGAGGAACACGCTGTCTGTCAGACCCCTGCAGCAGCACGCAAGGAGAGAACAGCCAACCCGGGGAGGAGGTGGGGTGCTTGATCTGTGTAAGAATCAAGTCTGCTTTAATGTTTGATCTCATGAGCTATACTTTTTTTTTTTTTGAGGGAGGTTAGTTAAAATGGGATGAAACCAGAAAAGGTACAATTTTGTTTCTTTTTTCATGAGCAAAAAAATACAGTTTCTCAGCAGCAAAATCTGCTCCTCCATTCATGACTCCTACAGCCAACTCTAGCCCTAAGTGCAGGAATGCGGATCAAAGGAAAGGAAAAAAAAAAAGTGCAGCCCCTTCCTCTTACCCCCCAAGCACCATCCATACGCACAGTCCCTTTTTTCCTTAAAAATGTTCAGTCTTCATAAAGTTGTTTCTGAAAAACGACAACAAGTGAATGGCCTATCCACTCCACAAACACAAGTTCCTGTCCTCACTCCGCTTTTTCCCTGCAGCCGGAGACAAATCTTTTTGGAAAGTTGAGAGCTGTCCAAAACGGGACCACACACAGTCTCTGAGCATTCAACTGCTGGGGGCAGGCAGGCAGGCAGGCAGGCAGACAGACACACACACACACACACACACACACACACACACACACACACACACACACTCACAAAATGGCGGCTTTGACAAAAATGTTCTCGACCCCAAAAGCTGCTTATGAACTTAATTACAACCTTACTTCTTAGTGCAGTTACAGTCACCTCTTACACAGCTTGTGGGTGCATCTAACATAGTTTGAGAAGCTGCAAATATGTGAGGATTTATTTTTTTCAAGTTTCACTTGGCCACTTGCCAGGGCCTAAACAATAAACAATCCCCCTGGCTTGTTTAGTAGCACCCACCAACCCTATCTTCTTCCAATCTAAACCACCCCATGCCGTTCCAAACATGAAATATCAAAATGTATAGCTTCAAAAGCATTGCAATAATGAATAATCCCAGCATCTTACATTAAGATTGAATAATAAATCAGAATGTCTTACCTTCTACCCAGAGTTTCTCCACGTCCGTCTCCAAATTAGCTGCCCTTAAGCCCACAGCAAAAGCTCCGAAAATCATGAGGCCCACAACCAAAAACTTTCCGCAGTTCTTTTGTATGTAACAGCCCAGCCTAAATAAAAGTCTCTGGAACTTCGCTCTCAGCCATAGAGGTGCTTTCCTCCCAGTTGCCTTCCCCTACAATGAGACAAGAGTCTTAATGTTACTGTCAATTCAAACACAAAACACTGTACTTACATGGGCAGCTATATCTGTAGGGTTTAAGAGAAAAGGTTTGACGTTAAACAGGCAAAGAAATGACTACCACAGGGGGTCCCAAATGTGTTCGAGTCTAATACGGGCCCCAATTTGACCCATGGAACCTCATCTGAGAAGACTAGTTGTTATGATTCACTTTAAGACTGCAAATATGAAGGCTGTGGGGGAAATGGGAGCTGTGATCAAAATGCTAAAACCCATTCACTGTCTCACTCGGATAACCTGTGCTGATTGAAATACACACATCTGCTGAGGACAGTCTAGAAACCACGAAGCACTCCCCAGAGCGAGAGCCACAAGTTCTGTCATATCAGTAACACATAAACTGTAACCTTAGCAGGAGACATGCAAAAAGATGCTATCTTCATCCCCTACAGGTCACCAACACACACAGCCTGATCCATTTCTGTCATTTCGCTACTACAGCAATGATTTATGGAGATGCTAATACAGACAGACTGACATTAGGTGTCACAGGTTTGTGTTGTTAGGTTTCAAAATAGGTTTGCAGCTGGACCTCCAGAGCAGATGGAAGTAAATAAAAAGGAGATAGCTGTCAAGACACAATTATACAGTAGGTAACCTTTTGATAATAAGCCTCCCCTGTGTCTTTATTTCACACAGAGATGCAAAATATAGCCTACAGGGTCTTAAAAATCCTGCATTGGATGCATAATACTCCTGTAAAATATCAGACAGACACCTTAAAGTGTAATAAAGGATATACAGTATGCTCCCCACCAACAGAAGGTAATCTCTTTTGGGAGTAGTGCAATTTGTCATTGAAGTAGCGTACTGTAACACTCACGCCCACACATCAAACTTTAATATTGAATACCGTGAAAATGTGAATGTGTTGAAACCCACAAATACCACACACACACACACACACACACACACACACACACACACACACACACACACACACACACACACACACACACACACACACACACACACACACACACACACACACACACACACACACACACACACACAACTCCACTCCCCGTCCGGCAGCCCGTGTGTTCCGGCCTGCACGGGGAGTGGAGGAGCCATCACTGGGAGACTCACAATATTTGTGAACGGAAGAGGGCAACCACATGGATTTTTTTTTTCTCCTCTCTCTTTACGCTAGTCTCACAAGTTGAGATGTAGACTACTGTCATACAAACCTTCAAATTAGCCACCAACACTTTTTACGCAGCTCATTAGCAGAGAAACGTCAAACTGGCTGTGATGAAACGGTCAATGGTAGTGTTGATTGGGAGTGAAAGCTGCATGTTTTGCCTTGTCCGAGACCGTTAGAGGTTGGGATGTTGTATTAGGAACAATCGAGCGGTTGCATTTGCAAATGTAACTTTGTTTCACATCCTAACATCCCAACAGCCGGCTGCATAAGAGTTGAAATGTTGCATGAAATAAAACAAAAACAACCCTCTGCTCACTCCAACCTTGCCTTACCCCTGTGCCCCGCTGCCCAGCCCGTCCCGTTACCTAGCAGCGACTGGACATAGTTTGGCCACTTTTTTTCGGAGAATACAATAAAACTAAAAGACCATAACACTCTCTCCCGGTTAAGATGAGAAATAAGCACCTCTGTTATTTGCTCCAAAGCAAAGCCCGCATCGCAGTAACTCGGCCGCTGCAAATACTCCAAATCCAGCGGTGTGTTGCGGGTATAGTCCCCCCTGTTCCTCCGCGTTATCCTCGGCCGATCGGGGTCTCGGTTTTCCTGCTCGGAGGGCGCATTAGCAGCCGAGGCCATGTTGCCTGGACTGCGAGACCGTTTCCCACTTTATACTATTTCCCCGAAAGCGTGTAGCGATATCCCAAGGCAACAAAGTTTCACTCTCGGAGATCTCACACCCGTGAAGTAGGACTTCATACTCCTGTTGGAGACGGCGAGTCAAAGTCTGCGCCTTCCATCCCAACATTTCGCGATCCGGAGGTCTCCACCGCTTTCACCGCATTCACCGTGTCTCTTAAAAAAGTAAGTTTCTCTCAAAAAGCGAGGTCCGCAAAGTGATTCCCATACACAAGCATTCTGGTGAGATCTATGTGGTCTTCCCATGGGCCGCGCGTCACGGCCAGCTCTGAGATTCAATAGAAGAGGGGAAAAAGACCTCTCTCCATTTGGAGGCAGAGGAGGAGGAGGGGTGTAAAGAAGAAAAAAAGGACTCGAGATCCCGCCTCTGGGGCTGTCAGATTGCAGGACTTTCTTGCATCTGATTGGTTCCAGAAGGGCAAAAATTACTCAGCAAACACGACTATTATTAGCTGCTTAGCAACAGCTCACTAAAGTAGAGAGACCACCCAGGCAGGGAGACCTCATGTGTGTGCATCTCCAACTTCAGGGGAGGCTCGCTGAGAGCCAAACCCGCTTGGTGCGTTCAGTGTTGTGGGTTTCCACACAGCGCCCTGTCGCTAAAAAAGAAGCATTTCCAAGAGAGGACCTGAAGTCTGAGGGAAGCTACACGATCTGCGCGATGGAAGTGGGCCGAGGAATGTCAGAACTGCAGTTTTTAACTTTAATTCTGTTTTTTTCTTCTTTTTTTTCCCACCACCATGATGGTGGTAGTTCAGCCTCAAATTACAGCGGTTCAAGGGGAGGTCCTTCACTATGTTGTCGCTATAATGTCAGCCCCACTATAACATGTAGGCTCGTCTTTATAGTGTGCAATTTAAACTTTTGAGTCGTGCTATTCGTGTATTAAGCTGTTTGTGCAAATAACAGGAATTAATCCAAAACTTTAATATTTTTGGATTTTATTGATTAATGTTTTGTCCATCTCCAACTACATCTCAATATGTAGACAACATAGGCTACAGTATAAGCTAAAAAAGAATCATCTTTAGACACACTTATTAAACGCAAATAACTGGGTGAAATTTTTCTGTTGTTTTTTTAAATCACAGTGTGCTGTATTAAAGAATTGTGATTTACGCGCTTTTTCTCATGGGAATGCTTATTTATCCTCTTTATCAACTGTAGTATTATTTAGTATTATTATAGTATTATTATTGATAAAGCGTGTTGTTATTCACTGTTACAATATCAGAATAGTGCGTTGATGTAGCCTAGATCTAGTTAAAAAAAAAACTCTTCGCATAGACCAGCTGCAGAGAAAAATGCCCAAGATGTAAACATTTTTTGTTGCCAATAACGCATGCAATGTTAAACGATCTGACATCTGAAACGAAGCCACACGGACCAAATGGCTACTTTGTGGATTTCATCAATATCTTCACCATTAATCGTCTATTTCGGACTATAGGCTATATTGTCTGATAATGTCTCCTTATGCACCTATTATCAGATAACCATACTTAGCGAGTGTCGTGCTGCAGACACGGCCTATGCCCTATGCGTAACATTTGGCAAATTGTAGACAGAATAAGCGCATGACCAAGAATTTAAAGACTTGTCGGGTTAAATAAATATACATCAACATAGTTCAAAACAACATATGTTTCCCTAAATGTCACCTCAAATTAAAAACCGTCGTGACGTAGCACCAATGGGAGAAAATTAGCAAAAAAAAAAGTAACTATGAAATATTGTATCCACGACTTCAACTTTTCTTTGAAAAATAATGCAAATATTACTTCACTTAACTCCACTAAACTGTCTTGATGAATGTGAATAAAACAGGATTAACAAAACAAACGTAGCCGTGTAGCCACTTTACGGACCATAGTATCAGTCTACCAGCAGCCCCCGCACCTCACACCTGAGCCATCCGAGCTCAGCAGCGGCTCGTCTAGCTACCAGCCACGCACTTACCATCTTCAGTGCAGGTGGGGAGAGCTTTCAGAAGAAATCCTTGATATAGGCTATGCCCCCCCCCGTGGAGTCCGAAACGTGTCAGTTATGATGATGATAAAAATAAATGCTTTATCGTTTTGAGGAGAGGAAAAAAAGGCGCATCGTAATCCGTCTTGGTCGCAGGCATCCTGCTCTGCGTCGGAGAAGGATCGCTCACAATTACATGGCAGTTCCTTTTTGGCCACGTGGGTGGTCCCGTTCGCTCCATAGGCAGGACTCTGACTGTCACGTCATTAGCCCAAAATTGTAAACAGTACCAACCCATGCACAACAGCATCCCGTTTCTCAGTCACTCAATAAGACACGCACACACACACACACACACACACACACACACACACACACACACACACACACACACACACACACACACACACACACACACACACACACACACACACACACACACACTCAGAGAGAAAGAGAGCACAGATGTACATGCTGTCCAACAATACTTCACACACCTGTACATGCACAGGTGCACACACAAATACAGTTGTACACAAATGAGTGTATGCAAACATTTAGACACACGCATGGAAATATTAACACATTTGCATACTTTTGAAGGCATGCACACATGGCTCAGACATACAACATTTGTGTTAATACTGGAAGTATGTGCACACAAAAGTACATTACAACCATGATGAAGCTTGCAGACATAGGCACACACATGCACACCCAATCGCATATCCAATTCACATATTTAATATCAATTAAATAATTTTTTTTCTGTCCTCTGTATTCCTTCTTTGGATGGACCACCCTGTTTTCTTTTAGAAAAGCTTAGATGATAAAAGCAAAGGTGTTTATCTAAACAAGGATATCCATTCAGTCCCATCAACATTTAGATTGTTCTTTGGAATCAGAAGGTAGGTTGGCTGCATCAATAATCATTTCACTGGCATCAGATATCCCTGGTGTGGTGTTTGAGTGGGAAACAGTATTTAAAGGGGGACAAAGTTAGGCTGTGATGCCCCCTAATGCCCCTGAATAGAACCAGGCAGACATTCCATTACAGCAAGCGCAAGTCATAACTGCTGCACCATATCTGTGCTAGACATGTTCAAGTTGTTGTCATGATAGGAACGCTGCAGGACTCCATCAAAGTGCCGAAGGGCAGTGTGGAAAATGGTCCTCCCCTTCCAATACTGTAGTGTAGAGGCTGTAAAGATATGCCAGTAAAAATTATATTGCAAGCATCTGTGTGAACTAATGAAATACATATGCACATAAGATGTCAAAACACCCTTGACCAAACATGAGCATATTTACTTTTTTTCATGTACCATCATGTGCTAATATGGATCAGATGGATTAATTGTTCAATTTAGGAATTATAGAGAAATGTATTCTAAATCAGTTTCTTTTATTTTTGTGATTGCAGGTAATGGTTTGGATTTCAGACTATTGTGAGCAAGAAGGGCAACGAGTCTATTTAGGCCTGTAAGTTATTGTCCTTTAAATAAAAGCAGTAATATATACAGATTCAGTAGCTGCCCTTGCATTAGCTTTTTGGGATAGAAATATGTACACAATATACAATAGTCATACAATCACTGATTAAAATAATAAAAAAAATATTGGAGCAGAGCAACTAGTCAGTCATTTCAACGGCTGTGTTATATCTTTTAAACCTTTGACTGTACAAATATGCCATCGTGCACTGTAGAACTGAAAGCATTAGTTTCAGGATTAGAAGGATTAGAATGATTTTGTAAGCAATAATGCCAAACATTTCCCAGTTCCAGCCTCTCCATGGTGAGTATTTACTGTTTTTCTTCATCTGATACTACACGTTTTACAATGCATATAGCTATCAACTCGATTAGTCCGTCTTGTCCAACACTTTGATTAAGAGGAAAGATATCCTGACAGCAGTTGATTGCTATGACAATGGGTGTAGCTTTATCCATAACTTCCAGAAGATGAACCATTTGATTTAATAACCCTATGACCTTTCCTCTAGCGCCACCTTCAGGGAAATCCTAACATTTAAACTCAACTATTCTTAAAGTGCTCATATTATGCTTTTTGGCTTTTCCCCTTTCCTTTATTGTGTTCTATATCTTTTTTGTGCACGTTATAGGTTTACAAAGTAAAAAAGCCCAAAGTCCACTCCAAAGGGACTTACCATGCTCCAGAGAAAACACTGTTCACAAACTTCTCCAAACAGCTCTATTGTAGTCCAGCTTTTACTTCCGTGAAAAAACGTGCGTCACTTTGTAACACACGTTATAATGCTCGCCTAGCGTGGCACTCCCTCATGCTTTGCAATTGACTAGCTAGCAGCATGTGTGGCTCCCAACAAAGATGGTACAGAAGTGAGATGTCTCACTCTGTAGCTAAAACAGAGAGCTCAACACACAGGGTAAAAAGAGTAGCTGCAGCAATGTGCAGTACAACAAATATATGGTGTTTTCTGAAAATTAAAACACATAAATCTATTCTGGTACAACCTCTAAATATATTTATGAACCTGAAAATGAGCATAATATCAGCACTTTAAAGCTCTAAAAATCGCAAAATCTTCAGTATGTTGTTTGATCCTTTGACCTGAACTTAAAGGACTCTTGTTGCTGCTAGCAAGGTTATAAGAAAATCTTAATTTGATGATTTTCACTATTGTGTGTGGTTACAGGTGCCAAACCACATTGTGACAGAGGTAAAACAGCCTCGAAACTTTCAACCAGATAGGGCAGCAAAACAATGCTTTTCAGCCTAGTGTTGAGCTACTCTTTAAAAGTTAAAACATGGGAGAAGCACGTGACCAGCACCCGCTATGGTTGCAAGAGACTGAGCTCCGGCACTCACCTCCGTATTTCACTAAATAACCAGGTCTATTACCTTTTCTTCGACGCCAAATCGTTTTGTCTGTTATCACGGTGACTCGGTGAAACGCCTGCAGGCACGAAAAAGCAGGTCCTGTTGTCGCCTAAGCTATCTACTCGTTCAGAGAAATTTGCTAGCATGTCAGCGGCTAATGGAGTGGTGGCTAATGGAGTAACTGATGTGAACACGTTCTCTAATATGGAGGAATTAATCGACCGGGTCTTGGAGACTGCTTAAATCAGTGATCAGCAGCGCAGTGAAGGGAGTGCTAGCTGAAATTAATGCCTCGCAGCAACACATCCGGGCAGAACCTGAGATGCAGGAAATCATGGTACGTGAACCGGACTAATCTGACTGCGTCACATTTACGATCCAGCGGCTTTGAATGCCTGAAGGGATACAACACAAGCTGCACGCTGAACGCAAGTCGGACGTGTTCATCTGCCACGCTGCGCTGGGAGCGACCCACGGAGGGAGAGAGTTCGCCTTCGCTGCAGCCGCGGAGCCGGGTGTTTTCTGGCTGGAATTAGAAGAGGAGGAGGACGCACTACATGCACGGATCACCCAGTGCCGCGAGGAACCGGAGGGCAGCAGTGGGACTTTGCGTTCAATGCCGGGGCCGCGACTGGAGGACTCAGCACCTGTGGACTAACGGTATTTGGGCCACTGTACCGAGTTTGACTGGAGGACGCTGTGTGTAAGTTTAGGAACCAACCGTTGAAGAGACATCGAACCAGACTGTAAGAAATGATTAATGCTGGCTACTCAGTCTACAATCTATACTTTTGAGGAAACTTAATTGGGCTGAAAAAAAGGGAACACGATGAATCCTAAGGATTTGCTATGTAAGTTTCGTAACTAAGCTTTAAAGGGACACTTAACCAGACTGAAAATACATGATAAATACTGGCTGGTAATCCTAAGGATACTGTATGTAAGTTTCAGCCAAGCTTTAAAGGGACACTTAACCAGACTGAAGGTGCATGATAAATGCTTGCTGATCAGTTTACAGTCTATGTTTGTTAACATTTAAGCTAGACTGAAAGAACATGAGGGATACGGTCTGTTCAACTCATAGTCTGCTTATTGTTCCAACTAGATTGGTCTGTTTTTCACATAGCTTAGTCCAGAAATTGTTCAAAGGTGTTTATAATATTGTTCATGTTTAACATAAGAATTCACTAGACCCGTTACAATTAACCTGTGACTTAAGACAGGTGGTGTAGTTTTGAGCTGGAGTTTTGCGCAAACTGCGTATATGTGGTCACGCATCTTACAAATAGGGGAGGGGGTCTGCGGTCTCAGAGGGTTAGGGGAATTATTTTACTTTTTATGTTTTTGTCACACCTTGCTCAGAGCTAACAGTACACCCTTTGCTACAGATTTGTCAGCAAAATCCTGTAGGGTACTCGAGACACGTACGTGTGTACATTTTGAAGATGGCTGAGCTTTCAATCCTTTCAGTTAACATCAGGGGGCTAAACAAACTGATCAAACGAGCTAAATTCCTGGACTATTTAAGAAGGAAAAACAGACGTGGCGCTTATACAGGAGTCACATTTACGTAAAAGAGATATAAATCGTCTACAAAATAAATACTTTAAGTTTGCTGCCTCATCTAGTGACGACACCAAAACCAAGGGCTCCATGGTGTTGCTATCGCGGAAATGCACACTCACCGTAGACAAAAGCAGTAAAGACTTATCAGGCAAATAGCCTTTGTTTCGGTATATTCGGTACATATGATGAAAGTTTTTTCCCATGCCTAACCAATGAATTGCTCTCTCTCTCAACGAATATTCACTAATCATAAGGGAAGACATGAATGCAGTACTTGATTTAAATCAGGATAGATCAGGGGCCAATCACACAAAAGCCCAAAAACGCATATCGGACATGTTTAAAGCAGTTGTGGAATCCCACCATCTTACAGATATATGGAGGATACACAATCCTACTAGCAATGATTACACCTTCTTTTCCCACGCCACCTCACCCACTCCAACATTACATGTTGTGCTCCAGTGAGCTTAAGACAATGAGCCACACAATAGCAATAGAACCAGCAATTCTATCCTATCACAATGCGCGGATAACCACATTCCGTTGTGATATGTTAGGAGAGGGATCTAGGAGATGACAATTTAATAATTCCCTTCTCCAGAACAAAGCTTTTGATACAGAATTTAGCTGAATTTCTATCAATTCAAGGTGCTCTAAGCGATGTTGGGTGATGTTACTTCTTGTTGACGTTCAAAGTATTTTCAAACAAAACGAAGACTAGCTCACTCCTCCCTCCTCCTCATCCTGTTCCCTCCCTTCTGTGCTTCAGCAAATCCTCAAATCGTTCTTGTCCGTTATTGGCTGAACGCTGGAACACGGTTTGTGTATGTTTGCATGGTCCAGGTTGGACCACTTTGTTTTTGTTGGCGTGTGTGGACCCTAGGCTGTCTACAGAGACCGTGTTTTTTTACAGTGTGTTCAGTTTCCTCTTCAATTTGAAGAGGAAAAGGGAGGCAAGGATACTGGAGTTGGAAGAACGCTGTAAAACGTTAGCACAATCTCTTAAGACTTGTTTTTCTAAACCTACACAAACTCTTCTTGTCACAAGTCGAACAGAGCTGAATGATCTGCTAAAAAGGAGAGCTGAGTTCATAGTGCACAGAGTGAGGCAAAATTACTATTTTAACGGCTGTAAAACAAGCAAATTGCTTGCTCTGAAATTAAAACAAAGCAAATCCAGAGCTACTATCAACAGCATCCGCACAGACAGAGGATATCAGCGCCACTTTTCAATCCTTCTTCTCAAAGTTGTATGAGTCCTCCTGCAACTCAGATCCGACACAGTGCCAGGAGTTCCTAAAAGAGCTAAACCAGCCTCTTTTTGACCCAGAGGAGTCAGAAGAACTGGGTCAACCGATAACCTCAGAGGAACTTAAATCAGCATTCTAAACAGTTAAAAAAAGAGAAAACACCAGGGTTGGATGGAATTCCATCAGAACTTCTTCTACAATATTTTGACATATTAGGACCTACCATTTTACAAGCTTTAACTTCAGCCATAGAGAAGGGTACTTTCCACCAACAAACCAACACCGTGCTGATTTCCGTTATGCCAAAGAAGGGTAAGGATCCTACGGATTGCTCAAATTACAGGCCCATCAGCCTCATCGGGACTGATATTAAGCTTTACTCCAAAGTCCTGGCTCTCCGCTTAGAGCGCTTTATCGAGAAGTTAGTCCACCCCGAGCAATCAGGTTTTATACCCAAGCGTCATGCTGCAGACAATATACGTAGACTATTTCATGTAATAGAAGAAGCCAAAAACCTTCCAACGACGGTTTATCAGTGGACGCGGAAAAGGCTTTCGACCGTCTAGAGTGGAACTACTTGTGGCAAGTAACGGAGAGGCTTGGTTTGGGGGCGAAATTCATCGACATGGTGCGTACTTTATATGCGAATCCCACGACCATAGTCTCAACCAATGGATTGCACTCTCAGCCGTTTCCCATTAAGCGGGGCTCGCGACAGGGATGTCCGCTATCCCCCATGGTATTTGCAATCTCTCTTGAACCGTTAGCCCAGGCCATAAGGCAAAATACTATCTGTAATATCCAGATTAAATCCAGTAGCAGCTCAATATCATCATTTTCAGACGATATTTTGTTGTACATTGCTGATCTTGAGTAGCCTTGTGAGACGGTCCTGATGTTGCGAGCTCCAGTTTTCCACTCGCATATCAGTCTGGCATCTTGAGATAGAGAAAATTTGGACCTGTTCGCCAAACGACCGACCAATCAGCGTTGGTTTTGAGGCGTGTTTAGGTGTGACGCAACGAGAAGTGACTGTTCAGTCTAAACAACATGGCAGCTTCCACGGATGAGATGAGCGTAGCTATCGTGCAAATTTTATCCAAATTAGAAAATATTCCTTCATTGAAAGAAGAGCAAAAAATGGCACTGGAGGCTTTTCTCATGTTTTTGCTCTTCTCCTGACTGGTTTTGGCAAGAGTTTAATCTGATTGGTTGATTTGGCCCGTCAATCACCAACATGGGTGGTGATAGTCAGATGGTTTATCCAATCAGCTAACCAGTATTTTTGCCCCTTCCCAAAAGTTCTCCAATGGAAAGTTCCCAGATGGATATGCCAAGCAAATGCGAAGCAATCCATCTGGCGGAGTCAGGTTAGATCTTGAGGACTCTATTCCAAAAATTCTTAAGATTTTCAACGAATTTGGCTCAATCTCCGGCTATAAAATTAACTGGAATAAATCTAATCTTCTTTTATTGAACAACAGGCATGTGGCATCAACCACTAGTGTTAAAATACCAACCCAAAGCAAAATTACATATTTGGGCATCACCATACAAGCATCCCTACAGCAAGTTGTCCAGGACAACTATGAAACTATATTAAGTAGTGTTCAAAGGGATCTGGCCAATTGGTCTGCGCTGCCGGCATCACTACGCTCCAGGATTGCTGTTGTTAAAATGAACATAGTTCCTTGTGTGAATTTCTTTCTGAAGTACAATGATCCCCTTACCCCCACCGATAAAGTTCTGGAAGAAACTTGATACATTAATTCGGCAATATATTTGGAATAATAAACTGTCAGGGTACAATGGCGGACTCAAATGCATGACTCAGGATGCAGAGGTAAAACGTAAGTGGATTTATTGTTCAACGAACAATGCAGGCAAAGGTACAGAATTGACAAGCAGAAGACGTGGTCAGGAATGCAAGCAGTTGGTCTGGTAACACTGGAAACATACACTAGGAAAACGCTGGAAAGAGAGACACGGAGCTACAACAATCTGGCAAAGGGTAAATGAAACAAGGTGAGTATATATACACGGGGGATGGGAAGACAACTACACACAGGTGAATCACATCAGGGCGGGGACAGGTAATCACAAACGGTGGGAAACAAACAAAGACAGGATGACAAGTGAACTAGAATGCAGACAGACAGTACATTTCAAAATAAAACAGGAAGTCCATGAAACAAACAGAAAACAAAATAAGAGCGGGGACTGGATGTGACATGAACAACCTAGGTTAAAATACCCTACAACGTATCTCAAACACAGGAGGTTTGGCCCTCCCCAACCTTAAAGTGTACTACGGAGCCTTTCAGCTACGGGCCCTCAGAGTGTTGATGGACCCCTCATCTACAGTCCCATGGAGAGAAATAGAGCAAAACCTCCTGGAAATCTAAGACTGCAAGACCTCGCCTTTGCAGGTGTGTGTCCAAAAAACTGTATGCTAGCCTATGGCCCTATTATCACCAACCTTTAAACAGGTGGAGGAGCAACTATGCTACATCAACAAGTGGCATTTGAACACCCAGATTTTGGCACAATACACACTTTTGCTTGTAAGTAGTGGAGTGACAGAGGCATTTATACTGTAAACCAGTTATTCAATGAAAAAGGTATGTTGAGTTTTGAAGACCTAAGAGCTAGTTTTGAGGTCCCCAGGACATCCTTCTTCTTGTATCTGCGCTTAAGATCAGCCCTAAAATGTTATGGAGTACCACAGGGAAACAGTCTTGAGGCACACCCAGTCATGAAATGGTTTGTTGATTTTCCTGTGAGAGAATTAGCATCCAAGATCTATGCTAAACTGTTGCAAGTATCTATAGGATCTATAGCAAGGAAATGGGAGTGAGAGCTGAGCCCTGCAATTAATTGGGAGATTCCCATTGCTCCAAGAACCCAAATGAGCAGCAGATCCACTTCAACATATGTCATAGGACATATTGGACTCCTCAGAAGAGATACGTCTCTAAAGCCATTCCGACTCCCTATTGCACATTCTGTCAACCTGAACAAATTGGAACTTTCCTGCATATGGTCTGGGAGTGTGAACAGGTGCATGGGTTCTGGAATAAAACAACATCAATAATATCAGATTTGATAGGATGTCGAATTCCTACTGACCCGATTGTTTTGTTACTTAATGACGACTCTAAATTACACCTGCTTGGGAGACAGAAGAAAAAAACAACCAAAAAAATTATAGCTCAACACTGGCTCCCCCCCCACTTGCTTTGTATAAAACAGTGGCTGGCGTACTTCCTAGACAATTATGCTTGAGCTCTCTACAGCAAGGATTACCAAAGCCAAGTCATTGACTATGGAGAAATGCAGCAGCACAGGTATCGGTCCTGGTGACCTCAACACCACAAGAATTAGAAGAGAGCGACTAGGCAAGGTGTGATTTTCTTTCCTCGAGACCGCAGAGGGTAGGGGGTGGGTGAGGTTTTTGGTACCTGTTCGATTGTATTTGTTTGTTCTGTATGTTTTATGTGTTCAAAAATATAAAAATAATAAAAAATGTATCATAAAAAAAAAGTTAAAACATAGTTGTTATATCCTCTGCTTTTCTTTGATTGTTGGTATTTATCATGTCTTCTTCCTGATTCACATAGAATCTTCGATGAGGATAGGAGATGAAGTGTTTATTTAGGAGCTGGAGGAATTGGGCATCAATCTTGCAACAACTTAATCAACCAATTACCATCTTTGACCCCAGGCATGGCCCCTTATATCCTTTAAGGCTGGTATAGAGGCCATGGTAAAAAGCTTGTTTAGTGCACATTTAGTGCATATTTCCACTTGCCGGTGGAAGCAGAGGTTTGTCAACACACTAATATCCTTAAACCTACATTGTGTAATTTCTTGAGTTGATTCTTAGCAAAAACTCTTTTGTTCTTTCACAAATATGTGCTCATTCATGTGTAATTACTTCCACCAACTAATCAAAGTATTCTTGTAAGCGTAGAATCTGCCATTTAGAATCATTCAGCATACATACGAGCAAGTCGCTTGAATGACGGCCGGCATGTTGCGCCTCCATCTTTAAAATACGTTAGAGGGACATACCTCCGCCTTTCGCCCTTTTGCACTCAGTGGCACCCCGCACCGTGACGAATGCCAGGGGGAGATTACTTGCCAAGGAAGCGAAAAACAGAATTAAAACGACAAAGCAACAAGACCAAAGTTAATATTGGAGTAGGTAGAACAGCTGCGTGTAAACGATGGAGATACTAAGAGCTAATTTCGGGTTCGGTCACCGTAGGACTTAAAACACGATCGGAATGGGAGGGGCTAGAAAGTAATATTCAGTTGGTTGCCATATACAATTTCACCACTAGATGGGAGACATTCATATACAATTTAGCTTTAAGTCAAAACATGAGTCTCCTTCTAGGCTAGTTCATTGTCTGGATATATGTATGTGTATGATACATTTTTATTAGAAATTATCAGCCTTTAACTTCCATTTGTCATTTCTCTGTTGCCACACTGAACTGCAACAGTATCAACTGATGCATATGGAGGGGAAACTGCAGCTATTTTATTAGAATAACATGAATAAACATTTCTAAATATAACGTGAATAAACTTGAATGAATAAACTTGTCCGTGAACAGATGCATTCTAACCAGCGAAGGTATTTAACACTAAAAACTACAACTCCCATAATTCCACGCAACTTCCCAACATCATCAAAAGTTCATGTTTACCATCCATTGTTTTGGTTGAGAGACCCCTAGCAGCAGAAAGTTACATATTGTACGTTTAAATGAATGGAAGGAGCGATGCAGGGTGATCAGACAGCCGCTCGCATTTAAAGCCAGTTTCAGAGAATAGCGTGGAAAAAAAGACAGCAGAAAAAGGGGGTGAGATAGCGCAAACAAAGCGCCACTCTTTATTGAAAACAAATGCACTCAAGATCCTGATTAATTAAGTAAGAATGTCCTCTCTCTCTTTTTTTTTTTTTTTTTTTTTTTTTTTTTTTTTTTCTCTCTCTCTCTCTCTCCTTCATCCCTAAGGTTCTTGGTGCTTCATGTAATTTGTCCCATTCATTGAGAGGTAGGCTACAGACTGCTTAGCACACATGGCTTTAGCTACACAGTACTGATATTAAGAAATATGCATTGCACTACCTTGTTTTCCTACGTGTGTGACTACACTGTTCCCTAGTGTATGTGTACTTGGTTAGATGAGTGTTTGTGAGTATGTGTGTCTTGTGCAGATAGAGACCGTGTGTGTAAATTTACCACACCATTTGAATATTGAAGAATAATCTTGATTTATCACAAATTATTTTGTCAGTTTTGACTAGCATTTCTAATAACAACATTGTACTGACCTAGTGGTTAGATCTGGAAACATGGCAACATTGCTGAAAAGATTTCCGATAGGGCAAGAAACACAAACATTCAGACATGAAGGGAGGATATATACAAAAATGAAGGTTAGCCAAACCTATTTAAAAGTGAAAACAAAGGAAAAAAGGTAAATTATTACCCAAACTGCCCTTTGTAAACATGGTTCAGCTTTGACCTACTGTGTGATTACTGATGTAATGAAGCTTAACAAAAGTTAAATCTTTACGCTTACTTTATTTAATTAGATTTTTCCTTCACCACTTCCACCTCAGCCAGCTGACAGAGAACTTTCACATTTTCACACTTTAACAAATCAGATTTTTCCACAACCTCTGTGAGCCAATCATTGCTTTAAAACAACTTAAAAAAAAAAAAATGAAATTTCTTTCTCTGCAGCTTTCAGCTGTCATTTCAGTGTCAGATGAATGCAACCCATCTACATTCACCTCCAGTTTTCATCACAACTCGTGAGCTCATCAGAAGTTCCGCTTCACCCAACATCCATCCAGATCTTCATCTAGGCTGCTCTTTATTCCCACACCACCACAAGTGTCTCGACTGCTTATTCCTGCACCGCTTACAGCGTGACTTGCCTTTTAAAATGATTAAGTCCTGATGAGGTATTTTGCCAAAGGCTTCTCACATACCGCTTCAATTTTTCCTGTTGTGCACATATGTCAAATAAATTAATGTATTACTCTTTACACCCTTCTTTCATTTAGTCTGTCCTGACATAAATGTAGTTGTGCTCTAATTTACAGTTTTCTGTGGCTTTTGACTTGTTTACCACGTGTCTCGTGTTTCTTGCCCTGATGGACTACGTTGTCGCAATGTTGCCGTGTTCCCAGATGTCCGCAATTACTTTGATGAATACGATGTTATCATAAGCAACAGAAATGATTGCCAAAACTATGAAAATAAGTTCTTCTAACCCAAGTTCTATTAAACTGGAATACATTTATTGTGTTAAATGTGTGTTTCTATCTGCACTGATGCACATTTATATTCACCAGAACATCTCCTTGTCAGTGCACTTCCACAAAATTTCTCTTTGGAAGCCCCATACAGGTACCATTTCCAATATTTCTGCCAAGTCATAAAACCATCTCCTCCTCCTCCTCCTCTTCCTCCTCCTCCTCCATCTTGACCCAGCTGCTGGCTCCCCCTTGTCCATCATGGCTGCCTGTGAAGCAGTAGGGGCTGAGTGCACGTCGAGAGCATGCAAGGATGTTTATTTTCCAGCTCAAAGTTGTCTTCAATCATACACAGAGCTGTTTGACAGCTTGCAGCACCGCCTGGCCTCTGTTTACCTCTCCCAATTTCTGACTGGTTTTGTATGCACAATCAGAACAGCTCAATGAGGATCTGAGACGGCAATTGCACCATTCTCCATCTAAGCAGCAACACAGAGAAGTGGCCCAAAGGCATCATAATGTGATACAGAAAATGCTTATGTTTGACTGGCTTAATCTAAATAAGTAAACTATCCGGTGAAATAAAAGCAATACATGTTTGAAATAACTAAAGTTGGTTTTGTGTTTCTTGTGGTCCTCAAGATAGTGAAGATTGTTCACTTGAATACATGACTCCATGCAATCATATGGCAAAGGGATTAGTATTTACTGAAAGTAAGTGTGCACATTATTCCAAGATTTAAAGAATTTGATTTGTCAGGTCCTCAGATGGTATATGTGTGTGTTTCATACTATATAATGTAACATATGTTGATACCCACACCTTATTGTCATGTTTCAGAAATTAGAAGAAAAGTATGCCTGACAAAAAGTGAGTGAATCTCAGATGCATATTGATTTCGATTTGAGGGCATTTAAGCAATTTTAAGTCCTATTAGTCTAATTTGGACTCCGTGAAGCAGTCCACTTTGCCTTTTGGCCGACATTTACTTTGAGATCTGGGATAGACAATGTTGGAGCGGGCTGATATTTAGACAAGGCAGTGGTCTGTTCTGCAGAACTGGCCTGAGAAGCTGTAATTTTTGGAAGTGAGTTTAGCCTCCAATGTTAACAGGAAATGTGTGCTACTCTGAATGTATACACACGGCCTTAACAAATAAGCAGTATAATACAATATCAACGCTGTGGCTCCACAGAAAGAAGGGGTTTTAAAGAAAGAAGCAAAGTGAGACAACCTGAAATAGGCAGAGAGAGCAGTCAAGCAGATGAAGCTGGTGTCTCAACAAATTCATTTTTCATAAATTGTGTAAAAGAAAAGAAAAATGTTGACTCAGAAACACACTCCCAAACAAATATATTTGTTATATGCTAACATCTGCAGTCTTGCACATTTTGACTGCACACATTCACCTTGGTAGAAGGTTTGCTTACTTCCACTTGAGCTGAGGTGGGTCTCTGTGGGAGGCCCACTGGAAAAAGTGACACATTTAAAGGTAAGAACCTCATAAGGTGTCCAGACCTCTGTTTACTCACCCAGACCTCCTGTTCAGTTAAGAACAGCGGGAACTGTTACCTTCCTCAATGGAATTCAGGCTCATAAACAAGCGGCATCAACCTTCATTAAGAGAAATTATTCCAACAGCACAGAGCATGAATGCATTTGTTTGTGTTCCTTAATGAATCTACTAAATAACACGTACACGTCATATTAATGTTCCAAATTAAAATATAATTTATCGCAACTTTTTTTTAGGTATTCAAACAAAGCCACAGTCTGTGGTGTGTTGGTGACTGCTTCTTTTCATGGGCAAATGTTTTGGAATAAGACCTGTATTAATGAGGATAAAATGGTGTTAAGCAATGTTTGGAATACCAGAGCTGGTCTGAGGTGTGCCTAATAAACCTGTAATTACAGGATTTTGTGTCTGTTAAATAATTTGAAATTCCCCCCATGTGGTACTTTGAATCACTCAATAGAGAGGACATGTCATTATATTGTTGTGATATTATATAAAAGCCTGATATCTAAGGAGCAAAAACAATAAAGATATATTAACATGTCTTTCTGTATTTACCAATGCTTTTGTTTTACGATACAAAAGTAGCATTATTGTTATTAAATTAGATACAAAGCATATCTAAAGAGTAAAAACAACAAGATTATATTTCATTAAGTACTTAAAAACAAGGGAATTCACAATGGACCAAATTAGACAGCATGTAGTGTAGAGCTCCGCTGACATAAACACTCATTACAGAGATTGGGATGTTCTTAAAACTTTAAATAATGATGCTATTTGCATCAGTTGTGTTGAAATTTGGGCATCCTGACACAATTACAATATTTCTGCTGAAAAATAAACTTGTTGTTCAGCCACAGTGGACAATTTCAAGGACATGTCAGCCTTGAAATGTTGGACCTCAATGTTGCTCCCTCGTTAAAATATGTAGATGCAACAGGGGAATGTTAATTTTCACAGTGAGTCACAGCTCTTTTCAAAGTCATGTTAGAGGCTCATTTTTACAAATCCATTGTCCCCTATTGGAGGGGAGAAGAAAAGGGAATGAATAAATAGAAGAGAGACAGATAGAGAAAGTGGGTGGAAAAGGTTTCATTCATTTCAATATCTTTGCTCAAGATGTAGTGCTGACCACCTGCTGCCACGATTATGAGTGTCTGTGTAGTGTTTCCTGTTTTATTTATACTGTGGTTTGTCTTCCGTGTCTTGCTCCAGTTGTCTTGCTTCCTGGTTTTCTTGCCGTGTGGATAATTTTCCGAGTAAGATTTTGCCTACCTTTAATAAATTCCGTCTATCTGCATTTGGGTCCAAGCCTCGCTATTTCTGAGAGATCTCTGACACCTGCAGCCAAATCACTGTTTCTGCATTAACTCTCTTCTGGCTCATCAATGCACCATCACAGTCATAATTTGCTTGTTTTCCCCACAGTGCCATGAGGTCATAGCTTAAGTGGCCAATTAGCCCAAACACCGTTCAATCTGTGGCATCTCCAGAGATAGCAAGAGCAGGATGAGAAAGGGAATTTATGATGCCTGAATTAATGCATATTGGTCAAGAGGTGGACCCTCTAACTCTCTCACAGACCAGCCACAATTGTTAGTGGTGAATATTCAACTGTAATCACTTCTGAAAGAAGCTAAACATGAGGCCACAAGTGGATGTGCAACAGTCTTTTTGTGTCCTTCAGTCTCCAAGCCAGGTGTGCATGAATGTGTCAATAGGAGATCAAATGAGATTAAAGGTTTGAAGTAATGAAAGAAAATAAAGTCAGTATATGGAGAAAGAGAGAGAGACTGACTTGACATTTCCAAATGGAATGGTTGAATGTAAACACAGCTGGATGTAATAGAAAAGCATTTTTTTGGCTGCATTTTATTTCTTTGACTTTCCGTAGACCGCCAAGGACTGTTGTGTATACACAGAATGTGCCGGTGACAGCTTATCTGAATCTAGCCTCGCTTTTCGCAGAGAAGGTGCTAGTTCAGAAGTCTTGGCAATGCTGAAAAATGCATCTGCTCAATTCAAAAGCAGCATTGTGTGGGATTACTGTAGTGATGTCAGGTGCGATGCAACCATCTCTTGATAGGCAGGAAAAAATAATGAGAGGAGACTGAATATGAGTGGAGGGAGGAACGTTTGGATTTCAAGGAACGAAGTAGTTGAAAATTTTATGAAGTATGGAATATGAAGGGATGCAGTTCAAATCTGTTTCAGAGTTGATATAACACACGCCAGTGTTTGCAGGTTTGGGTCGGCAGGCATCAGATAAACACACATCCATCTTTCTTCTCACCACCATGCCGGTGTGTAGCACAGAAATGTCAATCTGAAAGAAATGTTTGTATACAGATGGACTCTTTTCAATAAAATCACCTTGCTTTGGGGAAAATGGAAACCTCACTTTTATAGTGAGGGACATGACGGAGAGCACAGACCCAAAACATTACAGAAATCAATTTTAGGAACTTTAGTTACTTCATCCAAATTACAGGTTCATCTCTGTCCTCACATGATAACATTTAATGGAAAACTCAGCACAATGTGGAGCTGCCTTGATCCTGACTACACTGTGGAGCTGTGTGTGTAAACAGGATTTAAAGACACAAACTTTTTTCAAAATTTTTTTAAGACATTTATTAGTCAAATCCAAACCAAGACAAATGGTTTCCCTTAAACATCTAGACATAAAACACAATTGTCAATATTGATGAGTTAAACTCATCTGTAATTATGTCATTTTAAAAAAAATACTAAAATCTGCTGATATGCTAGTTCACCAAAACAAGTGAAAGATAGAGATGTATAGCATGGTTGTTAAAATGGTCTAGACTGAGCTGTAAACAGAAATATGTTTTGCATGTTAGTGTGGCACTATAACTGTATAGGTTTATTAAATATCTCAAAAATGCCATCAGAGACTTTCCTCCTCTGAAAAACGCAGTTTGTTCAAGCAGTAATTACAACCCATATTTACGTTTATAGTGGCCATAGTAATTATGATAGGTAGTTTTAAATACTGAAAAAATAAATTCTCTGGGGTACCACAAGGGTCAGTCCATTAATCTTCAATCTGTACATGCTCCCGCTTGGTATTATCATTAAGAAACACAATATATCCTACCAGTTATATGCTGATGACACACAGTTGTACATTTCACTTTCCTCCGATGACCTCAGCTCTGTTAGCAAACTAGTAAACTCTATTAACGATACTAATTGCTGGATGTCCAAAAACTACAGCTAAATACAGACAAGACTGAGATTCATTCTTGTGGTTGGTCCTAAAAATCATAGACAAAAGATGTATTCACACCTAGAATAAATCTCTGAAATACAGTGAGCAAGTCAGAAACCTTGGTATTACTTTTGATACTGATCTCAATTTTGAAAATCACATCACCAATATCACCAAAACAGCATTTTATCACTTAAAAAAATATATATAAAAAAATATATCAAAACTTAGATATCAAGCAGGTTAGATTACTGTAATGTTTTATTTGCAGGATAATCCAAAAGATACCTCCAACTCATACAAAATGCAGCAGCAGCCAGCAGAGTCCTTACACATTACTCCAGTACTCAAATCAGTTCATTGGCTCCCGGTACAATACAGAATCACTTTCAACATCCTGCTAATAGTCTATGAAGCACTTAATGGTTTAGCTCCTCAGCATATCTCTGACTTGCTCACTGACCATGACCCATCAGGCCTCTCAGATCATCAGGCAGAGGCCTTCTAGCTGTAGGCTACCCTGAATTAGATCCAAGTCTGGTGAGGGAGCCTTCAGTTACTGTGCATGTAATATATGATTTACCAGCAAGATACTAGGTTAATTATAATGAAAGGAAATATTACCCTAATTTCCAAAGCTCAACAATTCTTCACCAGCAGTCAGTTACACAAATGTACAAAGACACACATGAGAGAGAGGAAAAAAGGGCACATCCGCCCTGAAGAAGGGGTCTTCCAGTAACTATCGTGACATCTGAATGAAGAAAGTGGCCTCACTGTCATTGTTTTGAGTGGTCATTCCAAAAGAGGCCATGCATCACTTTGAAGGAAACCCCAGAAGGCCCAATCGCACACACAAAACCCATACACCTCTAGAGACAGATGATCAAAAGTGTACTTATGTCTCCACCTGCCCAAGTGGACACACACACACACACACACACACACACACACACACACACACACACACACACACACACACACACACACACACACACACACACACACACACACACACACACACACACACATACACATTCAGACATTCCTGACATACCACAGAATCGTTTACACAAACATGAGTCACTCAAACTGTCCACCACTGACAATTGATCTGAGACTGCCCACACCATTTATTTCAAGCACACACACTCTGACTCCCCTTTAACTTCACTGACCTTTGACGTTAGCCAAAGGAGGTTGTTGTCTGATGGTGTGGGTTCATTCTCTGTGTGTGAGGTCATATCCTGCCGGAGCGACTGTGAGGGGCGAAAGGGGCAATATTAGTTGACCTCAAAGGGGGGCAAAGTGGGGGGGAGGGCTGTTTTATATGAGATGTGACCCAGCAGGGCATCACAATATTTTGCAAGAAATATGTATGACATGTATTTTATTGTATTCTTCTCAAGCTATTCATGTATTTGAGCCTCCTGCCCATATAACTTTCAGGATGTCACTATATTTTACATCAAACAGTAGATATCTATATGGATGTTCTCAGAAAGTTCAGTGATCAAGTCGTCTCTTTCTGTCTTCTTGGGAGAAGATGACATTATAGATATATCAGATATTTCTGCTGTACTTTTTCTCCAGAGTTAACAAGCAATATGAGCAGACTCACACAAGCATCACCACTACTGCACTGATGCCATAAACTGCGGCCCTGGGTGACATTTTCTAACAAACAGAGCCCTTCATATGACAGAACCAAAATGTTCTTTGTTTGCAGTTTATGTCAGAATGAGAGTTTGTGTACATAGATCTGAGGAAAAAAAGACCAGAAAATGAGGAATCTGTTCTAAGCTGCGTTTGTAAACAAGACAAACATAATCAGCATCTCAAGAGCCACATCTGGCTCTGGTCTAGTCAAGCCTAGACTCTGATTGAGGGGCCCAGTTGGCTCCATTGTTTCCTCAAAGTTGTTTTGTAGAATGTCACCGGGAAAAAACAAAATCGACGATATGTAAAACATTGTCATTGTGTGGAACAAATGCTTAATACAATTTAATTAAAGGGGAGTAAGACAATGGGAGTCAGTCGTATCAGTGATGACGATATGATTTGTCCAGCAGTGAAAGTACACATTACGAGTGTCACACATCTGATGAGAAAAACGCATACTCTGTAGTGACACGTTTGTACCGTTACGACAGTAGTAACTTTTGAGGTTTTATTGTCTTGTTATTTTTAAAGGTACAGTATGGTTGCAAAACAATCTGCCCCAACGCCGTTTAAAGAGAAAAGAAACAGAACCAAACTTCATTTAAACGTCTCACAATTAAAACCCAGTGAATGTCAAAAAGGGTTTCTGGCTTGTATTAAGCAGACAGCGTGAAGTCACAGCATATACACAGAGCGCAGTTATTGCTCTCCAGAACTGTGTGTAAAAACTATTGTGCTGCGAGGAGAGAGCCCTAAACATGCCCCAGGGGAACCCTCCTTTTCTTTCTTTTTTTATAGGAAAGGCCTTAATTCATGGAGACAAACTGAACCATGATTATATTTAACAGAGTATCATAAACATTCCTGCACGCTGGATGTAAATGGTGAAAGCGTCTGGTTAGATGGACGGGTGGGTAAACACAGGGACGTGACCTTGCACACACACACGCACGCACGCACGCGCTCGCACACACACACACACACACACACACACACACACACACACACACACACACACACACACACACACACACACACACACACACTGTACACAGGTCTGCCATGCAGGCACACCTGTGATGTATGAATCATAGGCATAGGTGGGAATGCACCTTGGGCTACAACCCAGCCTTGTAAAATACACTCTCCCTCTCCTATGTTATGATAATTTGTTCAAAACACAACCACAGTGGCGTTAAGCACAACATGATCTCATATTCTATTTTGCCGTATCTTGCCATATCTTGCAGTATCTGATGCTTTTCTTTTTATTAATATTATTTATTCGTATATACTTGAATTGAAACCTCTCTGACACAATAAAAAAAAGAAATTGGGGATTACTCAATGCTATTGTACGGGATTATAATAGTTTGTACATGTGTACCTCATAAACTGCTGTTAGCACTGAACCGTCACCTTAAAGTGATGGTTTGGAGTAATTTCACCCTAGGGTCTTTTGCACCATGACCTCGAGCCAAACACGCCCCCAGAAGCTTTTTTCACCTGGGTCTAACATTGGACGAGTTAGCGTAGCATAGCGTTATCAGCTGAATAGCTTAGCGCAGGGGCTAATGGATCCGAAGTGTCTCTTAACATTACCCCACTAATAATGCCCGAAATGATACCAAACGTCTACAGTAGTACAAATAGGTTATGTACTCATAAAACGATGGATTGGAAAGTTTGTAAGTACACCAGAAGTGTATGTAAATAACACTTGCCTTTAGTGGCAAGGCTCGAGGTCATGGTGCAAAGGACCCTAGGGTGAAACTACTCCGAACCATCACTTTAATGTGAGATGCTCTTGGTAATGTTTATAAGCTAGTTGAGTGAACAGATGCAGATAATTCACTGACTTATCTGCATAAGTGTGAAGTCACTGAATTCTTCTTCTGGCTCTCAACGAAGGCGGTCGCATTTTCTCCCTCTCCTCCCGTAGCCTGCCTTGCTTTACTCTCTCGTCTAGTCTTTGTCTCTGTGTACTTCGAGAGTTTCTCTCTCTGCACTGCTCCAAAAAACCAAGAATTATGGATTTGATCAACTGGCGCAATTGACACCATCTTCTCGACGAGAAGCCTGGGTTCGGGGGAACCTGACTGCCCTGCCGGAACGTTCGCAGCTGGCTACACGATGGACGCGTGGGAGAGGTGGCGGGTCGTGTGTCTGGCGGCTCTTTCCGTGGACATTGAAGATATCTACCTATTCGGAACCATGATAACAGGTCTTTTGCTGATTGGCTTAGGCATTACCCTGGTTTATCGAGAAATTAAGCATGGTGGAAGCTGTGGGCAGAGCTGTCAGAACTCAGATTGGGACTATGAACACCATGAACCACAATATGGATACCATCTTGGAGAAACTGACAGCTTTGGAAAGGCTGGACAACATCTTGGAGAAACTCACAGCTTTGCAAAAGAAATTTGATCGATTCGGAGACCAGAGTGGACATTTTAGAGAAGACGTGTGAAATTAAATGCGGCTACTCGCCCTAAAACAAAACAAATCCAATCTTATCTTTCGGCACCCTGAACCAGCCCTGGCCTTGGCCGAGGCCGGATTTGAACAACACTTCCCCCTGGAAGCACTGCAGCGAGGCACACTCTCGCGTTCCTTACCCGACTCCCACAGACACCTGCTAATTGTTGGCTCGGACTGGGTCCTGTTCAAGGTTGACTCCATGGCAACCGGCTGTGTATCGCTATGACAATCTTGCGGACTGAGACAACGAGATTACGGGGCCAGACGTAGTTTGACTACTCAGGCCTACACACACACAAACCCTTACATATATACAGATATGCAATCACCCCCCCGCACGGCCTCGGCCTGCGCCCTTGTACCCAATTCCCGGACGGGCGAGTCTGTATTCAGCGCCCGTAATGGCTGCAGGACCGGATGGCTGCTTGCCTGTACTGGATTACCTCCACCCCAACACTCCCCTCCCCCATTGTGAGTCTTGTGTGCTCTTGTACTGGTTATGTGCTTATGTTGCTGAGGTGTTTTTTTACTGTTCCCACACTGTACTCCTATCAGGGGCCTAGTCTGGGAGTTGCCTTTTTCTCCTCCCCTCTCCTCATGTCTTGCTGTATTCTTTTTTTCCTTAATACCCTGTCTTCCTGTCCTGTCTACCCCATTGTCATATTGTATGTTTGTATATGTATGGTCAGGTTGATGGCTAATTTCGCTGGTACTTGTGACTATGTGACAAATAAAGGCTACTACTACCCGTCACTGGCCCGTACTTCTCCATGGGTTACTGCAATAAAGATGAGGCCCTGAAGACAACATGTCTCTGTGTGTGTATGACTGTAATTGTGTTTTAAACAAGTGTATGTGAGTGTGTGTGTATATGTGTGTCACAGAATAAGCATCAATGGAACTTTTCACATTAAAGCTTTTAGATTTAGATTTAGTACTCTCTATGCCCTTCTGTGTCCTTTAACCAACTGCTCTCTTCTTCTTTTAGCTAACACTGGCTTAACCAAATAAAGCAGTACAAATCTTCTTTGTCTAAAAGACATTTTGTACACAGCTCCTCATTGTCATGTCTGTATGCTTGCAGGAATGGGAGGAAAGGAGGGCTAAAGGTATGGTTCTGGATAGAAAAATAAATAGAGCATGTGTGGCATAGAAAGTACGATTGTCTAAAAGGAAGGGGAAATGGAACGGTGTTGGCCCAGACCAGCTATGCTTGGGTCTGGTGTCTTTGCCTTTGGTGTGCGTATGCGTGTCTGTGTGTTTGCAGATATGTGTGTAACCAAGGCAAAGTAACTAATGAAGCTGATTATTTCTAGCTGTCAGACAGGACATCCTGCTTGCACTGAGGGCCATGTGGGGCTGCACTGATGACCTCAACACATGCTGTAATTCTGAGAAAGTATCCTGTCTTGATAAACACTCCATGCATACATCAATATTTGGCCGCGGATGCCCTCAACCTAACGGATTCTGCATGCATGTCAGATTAATGTGTTTCAATCCACCCAGTGTTAAAAGAGGTTTACGTGTGCCATATGGCATTCTTTGTATTTGGTTTAATGCTCAAGCCTGTTTAAAGTGTTGCAAGTGCATTGCTCTGATCATGAAGCTGACCAATGAGAAATATGCTTATTTGTTCAAGAGCTACAGAAACTGTCCAAAACAGAAGGTGAAACCTTAGATGCGACACTAGCACCAAATGAACTCTGTAAAGCCCTTAACCAGATGCTGAATAAGAAATTACCCAGCTCTGATGCTTTCCATCCCAAATTCTGCAAACTGTTATGACACATTATTTCCACCTTTTTACAGACTGACATCAGAAATAATAAAAGAAATCCCAAATCACTTCAACATGGATACAGGCATTATATCAGTTCTACTGAACCCCAATTAGACCCAACACAATCAGTTTGACCACCCTTTGTTGTGAATGAACATTACTGTAACTAAAGCTGTAGTCTCTAGATTATAAACACGTCACGTCTATCTTAAAGTGCTCATATTATGCTTTTTTCTTTTTCCCTTTCCTTTATTGTGTTATATATCTTTTTTGTGCACGTTATAGGTTTACAAAGTGAAAAAGCCCAAAGTCCACCCCAAAGGGACTTACCATCTCCAACAGAAAACACTGTTCACAAACTGCTCCATACAGCTCTGTTGTAGTCCAGCCTTTACCTCCGTGATGAACGTGCGTCACTTTGTAACACACGTTATAATGCTCGCCTAGCTGCTAGCGTGGCACTCACTCATGCTTTGCAATTGACTAGCTAGCAGTACTTACTGCACATGTGTGACTCCCAACAAAGATGGTACAGAAGTGTGATGCCTTATTCTGTAGCTAAAACAGAGAGCTCAACACACAGGGTGAAAAGAGGAGCTGCAGCAATGTGCAGTACAACAAATATATGGTGTTTTCTGAAAATTAAACCACATTAACCTATTCTGGTACAACCTCTAAATACAATTATGAACCTGAAAATGAGCATAATATCAGCACTTTAAATCATCCCGATGGGACTAGCTTTATTTGAAAAAAAAAAAAAACATGCTTCTAATAATGTGTGTTACTGTTACTGTGTAATCTTTAAAAACTCAAACTACAACAGTAACACCACTGGATACAAAAAAGCATTTGATGAAGTTAGTTTAATTACATGAACTCTATTAAGCGTCACCACAAAGATTATTTTACAGAACTTCCCACTTTGTTGAGGGACCATGGATGCCCGTAATCTCCTTCTATTATATAGAAACACTTAACAGCATTTCACAACGTACAATTAACATTTCCATCTTTCTGCACTTAAAAGCTCCCTTCATCTTGTTTCAGAAACAATTCTTAATATAAAATGTACTTTTTATTTTACAAAATCAGTAATTCACTTCTTTAATTTTTTTTTATAAATTCTTTTGGGCATTTTTAGGCCTTTATTTTCACAGGAGAGACATGAAAGACATGCAGCAAAGGGCCACAGGTCGGAGTCAAACCTGTGGCCGCTGCGTCGAGGCGTAAATCTCTATATATGTGCGCCTGCTCTAACAACCGAGCCAAACCGGACATAGTAATTCACTTTTAAATACTGTGTGCTGCTGCGCTTCTTCTAAATGCTCAGTTATAAAGCAGTTAGATGTAAAATTCCCAAATGTGACATCTGTTCGCCTCCAGGTCAAAGGTGGAAAAACCTCTGGTTCAACCCTAACAGATGACTGATGGAGTCCAATCAGTCTTTATTTGAAGAAGTGTGTATTGGTCTCTGTATACAGCGGTAGACTTCAATGTAACCCTGTCTGTTCAGCACTAGATCTTCTCATTCCAAGTCTTTGGAGTCCCCTAGATTCAGGCACAGCACACATTTCACTGGAGGGGCACAACATGTCTCTGGAAACGGTTTCAGGGTTTGAGGCCTCACTGAGTGTTGATTTTAATTGAGCACAAGTATGTGTGTGTTTGGTGTATGTGAGTGTGTGCACTCGGTTTGGGTTTGTGAGCTAGTACATTCATGTGTGTTGCGTGTGCGTATACTTGCAGATCATTAGGTTGTCCAAGGGAACATGTGTTATATTTTGTGTTTCTGTGACTCATATACAACACACATACAAATAAACATCAACTGTAATGCATTTGCGCACATGTATTTGTGTTTGTTCATACACACAATGAAAGCAGCTACATGTTTTTGTTTATATGCATGTATATACAGTATATATATGTGTGTGTGTGTGTGTGTGTGTGTGTGTGTGTGTGTGTGTGTGTGTGTGTGTGTGTGTGTGTGTGTGTGTGTGTGTGTGCATTGTGGAGTTGAAAGAGAAAGAAAAGGATCATCCACACAGATGATCTTACTCCTATATAATTTAGTTACAAAATAGAACAAATAGAAACAGTTATAAAAAGTATGAATCTGTCACAGAAAAATCCTACTGAAGTGATGATTCGTGCAGAGTAATACGTTACATTGGTGAAAAGGTTCATTTGGTTGGTAATGACAAAACTTTCACAAAGTTAAACCATTATTTGAGAGCTTTAAAAAAAGATTACATTTCATGAAGACAACACTATATCCAACAGTATATGGTAGGCAATTTAATTCAGTTTATTGAAAACAATGCAACATTCATTTCACAATATACAAAATGTATCATACAATTTTGCTTTTCAGAAAGAAAATCATTTACGACTATGCCAAGCACACACACCAGCATGCACACAGGTGCACAAGTGTTTTAAATAAATGTGTCAGAGAGAAAATGCTTCTTTTTCACTGGGCGATGGCCGGGTGAAAAGCTCACTGTTTGGCTGACTAGCTGATATATTTGCAAATAACACACTAATCTCCCCATGGCAGGCCAAACATGCCAGTGTTTGCTTGCTCATTCCCCATAAAAGAACAGCTCACCCATTTGCTCTCATACACAAGCAAAGGCAAACATTCCCTTTATTTTGCAGACTTCTCTCTTTCTCCTTCTTTTATTTTCCGCCTTCCTCTCTGAGCCCCGGAAGGGAGCACTCATACACTCACCCCGGAACAAGCCTGGAGGTCTTCAGACCACACACAGAGCAGTGCAAGGATCTCTCCCTGGCTCTCTTTCTTTTTCTCCTGCCTTTCCTCTATTTTTCCCACTGTTTTATATAATCACTCCTTCTTTACTATTCCCTTTTCTTCATATTCCTCTCTCTCTCTTTCCACATTTCACCTCCACTCAGCCCGGCCTGACTGAGACAGAGTAAAGGTTGTGTGCCCGCTGTTTCATGTCTCTATCTCCACTCTAGCAGTGTGTTCTGCCCCTCTGTTTGTTTGAATGTGCTGATGTGAACTGTAGAGAGGATGGTCACTTAGTATGATATTTATGCCTGTGAGACCACCCAGCCAGCTAGCCCGAGACATGAGGAGTTTAGGCTTTATTTTTCAACGCCTCCGCTGTTCTCAGGGCCTCAGAGCTGAATGAGATTAATCCCTCTCTGTCACCAGTATGTGTGATTATCACACAGCTTGCATAGCAGTCACTCGTGTAACATCCAGGTGAAAGACAGGATGTGCAAACAGAGTGTGTGTTTTGTATTGATTAAGCAGAGAGAAAGAAAGAAAAGTGTGAGTCATATGAGACGGGATTTGTTAAACGCAATTCCCTCTAGTGGTTGTGGATGAAAAGTCAAGATAAACAAAACAACACTTAAGAAACTTTAGAATTTCAAAGGTATAGGGTGTGATTATGGCAGCAAAAATGATTAATAAATCTGTTTGTTTTTATCTGCTAAAAACAAACAGTTGAAACGTCCAACCTCTGCCACTACACAAGTGGTAGTATGCAGACTTGACCAAAGCAATTCTTTTACAATTCAGATGTGTCTATTTTTACAATAAGTAAAATCTGCAATCCATTAAAAAGAACAAAATCCAGCCATCATATAACATGATGGCTGGTTTTGATGAAGAGTACTCATCTGACAGGACTGTGAGGGTACGTCAGACAATAAAAGTTGGGAACCACTGTTGTGAGGAATTCCATAATTTCAACAGTATCTCTGTGCCTACTGCAATCTGTGCCTACTGCAATCCACAGTCAATTCTCACGCAGCCACAAACCACTTGAAGATAGAGAACCAGTTTCACAGTGGGTGGGAATACATAAGTTAACAGTTATCACATATCAAAGTGGTTACATACTGTCTTTTTATACAAGTGGAAAGAGTTCATTTATGCTTCTATGAGGAAGTATAAAGGCACAAATGGCCTTGACCCGGTTGGTCTGACATGGTAGCTGATACTATGGATAAGGAGGCCTGAGTGTCGTGTTGGGTGGCACCATGTGTGAGCTGGGGATTTACAGTGTCTCCAGACCACACACAGACAGACAGAGAGAGAGGGAGGGAGGGATGACTAAATGGAGGGAGGATATGGAGAGGAAGAGGGAGATAGATGGAAGGAGCGGGGGCGGGGGAGTTCTGGGTAACTCCTGATATTAGGTCAGTTGGCAATTTAACTGTATCAGTCAGCGTTATAACTGATTACATGTGTATGTTTGGGAGCTCATAACCAGCCTAGTTCAATTCAATTCAATTCAATTTTATTTATAGTATCAAATCATAACAGAGTTATCTCGAGACACTTTACAGATAGAGTAGGTCTAGACCACACTCTATAAATTCCAAAACCCCAACAATTACAGTAATTCCCTCAAGAGCAAGCATTAGCAGTGGCTATTGCGACAGTGGCAAGGAAAAACTCCCTTTTAGGAAGAAACCTCGGCAGACCCAGACTCTTGGTAGGCGGTGTCTGACGGGCCGGTTGGGGGTGTGATGAACAGTGGCACATAATAGTCACATTAAAGATAATGGAACAGTGACTTCGAAGGTCATCATGGAAGTTCATGTCATGTCGGATGCGGCGGACGCAGCAGGACGCAGCAGGATGCAGCCGGGAATTGCAGAGAATTGCAGAGCATAGCTCTTATAGTTATATTAAATGTTCTCTAGAAAAGCCTACATTTTCTGAACTAGTGCTAATGACTTGTTGAGTGGTTGCTCACATTTTCAACTCAACATTTTGATAAAAAATAAGTGTACTACTCAAATTACATAAATGATACAAGTTTAAATAGTCCAAATGTGTCCATTGAATTTGTGGCCTCGAGCAGTTTTACAAAAAGGTGTCCAGAAGAAGAAGAAGAAGCCCATAAAAGAACTATAAGAAGTAAAGCATATTATTAGTGTATGTTATACAGTAAGAAAGCTGAATAAAGAGGCTCTGCTACATTACTATTACTATTTAGAAGCCATATTTTTCTTAAATGGGGTGTATGGTTGTATTTCACACTAGTCTACTTTGACAGGCCACATTACGCGCTGCAATTTCACTGACAGACTTAAATAGATGATGTCCTTCAGTGTCAAAGAAATACCATAACGGAAAATGGAAAAATTGACAAATATTATGCCAATAAATACAGATTTGCATATCCTTTGAGTTAGATCTCTTTGACTCTGTGCCTTGTGGGGCTCTCCTCTGTGATTCACTATAAAGTTTTCCAGCTCTGACTTGTGTATTAGGGGGAGTACAGTGCGACCATGAAGGAGAAAGCAATGTGTGCTAAATGGTCCATAAGCATGGCTTGGCCTGGCTCTGTTAGCCCCTCTGGTCCCCATATGGTGAAAGTGTGTGCGCTACATGCATGGACGCATGGCCTAACCCTTAGCAGGACTGTTTCCCACCGGATAATATCCCATAAAACACTGACACATATGCAAAACACACACACACACACACACACACACACACACAAAAGGGCATTACACATACCAGTGGTAAAAAAACAACTCCATATACATTTCAGTATCATGTGGCATCTATGAGACTATTATCGGGCTTATACTGTTTTCTGGGTTTTTTGCTAAAGCAACACCTACAGTATATGAAATTGTAGGGTCACATACAAATATAATCTCCCCACCACACAAACACATAGCTATCTCTCTCACACACACACACACACACACACACACATATATATATATATATATACATACACACATACCCCAATAAACTTTTATCTCTCTTCACACACAACTCCTGCAAACAAAATCCTTCCAATCAAGACAGCAATGTACCCTTGTCTCCACATCTCCCCTGTAGGAGCTGAACTACTACAGACACCACGTTGTACTCCCCCAATCCTGATTGTGAAGTGGGGAGTGGAGGGGAACATAATTGCATGCTTAAACGCCTGAGAAACGGACGTCCAGTTCTGCTGAGTTGGTGCTTTTTGTGTGGCCTCATTGTTGGGACGTGCAGTCATGCAGCTCTTTGAGTCCCTATCGGTGTTCATGTTGGGTTAGGAGTGGTTCAGAAGAGTGAAAGAGGGGGAAATATTGTCTAGCAGCCAGATATTTCATTCCAAGACCAAGCACTTTGTGCCAGTCCACCATGCCTGGCAGGAGGAGAGTGGCTGTGACCAGAATGGAGTAAAACAGAGACAGAAATCAAAGGCAATTCCCTTTTTCTGTTCCATTTCTGGTCTAAAACTCTCTTGTCAGCCATAAATTCAGCTGTTTTAAAAGGCATGTGGAGAATTTGATAACAAACAAACACACAAACACAAGGATGCACACATCATATACACATGCATACACATGCACAGAGCTGGTTGATGTACTTAGTGTGGCCGAAGTAGACGAACAAAAGGCTCCTCTACAGGGTTGCAGTGTAATGAGGGGCGGTGTGATCGTAAATATGTTGCTCTACAGAGTTTTCCATCTCACTGCAGGACAAAAGGGATAAGCCATCAAATTCGGGTCACCACAGGCCTCTACGTTGTAGATCAACTCACTGAGCAGAATCAGTTGTGTCATCATGGTTGTCTGTGGCCCCAAAGTGGTCGACAGAGGTACAGTAGCAGGATTCCCCAAGCACAGGTGACAGTTACAGTAACAAGTGACAGAAAAGAATAAAAACAAAGCAATAATCGAGTGGTTTCATTCTGATCGCCCTTTTCATTGTGTGTAGTTCAGAGATCTGTGACATTTAGAGAGAACTCAAGCACCAGTGCTCGGAGCTTTTTAATTTAACTATGCCTTGTGTGTAACTGAATACCTCAGAAATAGAGAAAAAGAAAGAATGTATGTTAGCAAGAGGCGTGGGGGATGAGACACAATCGATGATGTTCCAAGCTGTTTGGGGTAGATTTACAGTTTGCACAACTTAATTATAAAGAATTGCAGCGCCTTTATTATCTCCAGCCTTGCTGAATAGACACTATTACAGTGACTAGCCCTTACTTTTAGAATCCCTATGGGCTGAGGATGATAAATAAGATAAAGACAAGATGATAGCTGCATTTGAAAAATGGGATTTGGGCTGGTTCGATCTCTAGATATGTCATCATGTCAACAAGTCAGGCACACAATGCTATTAAGTCAAATGACCATTTCATTGTTTAAAAAAAGGGAGGGCAATCCCAAAAACATTAGCACAAAATGAACTAAAAACAACATTTAAATACTAATTGCAGTTACTAGTGCAAAAAACTAATATGTGTCATAGAGTAACATTAATGTAAAAAACAATTAATAATTTCCTTTGTACAGTAACTCACATTTAATCAAACACAACCATATTTAGTATAATGATGTCCCAACTACTTGCTGGCAGGAGATGAGAGGAGGGAAAAGTAGCCAAAGCATCATATCTAATATATGTCATACATAATACATCCTTTTTGAAATTAAAAACCAAGTGTAATATGTTGATTTTAGACATTTTACATCATATTAATCCAGCCGTTTTCAGTATTTTTAAGTGAAGACACCATGAAAACTAAATAAGTGGACAGGAAAGCAAATGACAAATGAACAATGAACAAGAAAGGAAAAGCATGATTTATCAACCTAATTTTCCATTTCTGCAATCATTGAAGCTGAAACTGACATTTTTTGGCATGGTGGTAATTGCTTTTGGCTCGTAGCAGACCCTCTGACTCATGAGAGAGAGAGGTGGTGGGACACAGATGGAGTGTTTCCGAAGCTCCTGAAAGCAGGACAAGACCTCCATTCAGGTCTTCCTCTCCAACCACTGACAACAACAGAAGTTCAGCAACCGTCTGGTCCAACACTATGTTTTATTCAAATCAAACCTCCATTCAGCCAAATTAAACTTAAGTCAATCCAGGTGGGTCTCAGGAAAGCCAGTGGGGAAATTTCATGGCAGATGCAAGAAAAGCCACCCTCTTGACCTGATTAGAATAAATTATGAAACAGTTCCCTTTCAGTCTTTAAAGATTATGTATAAAATATGAATGAGTGATACGTATACAACCATTACTAAATAGCCGAGCAGTGGTGGAAAGTACATTTAAGCACTTGTACTTTACTTGAGTTTTTCTATTTCATGTTTCTTTACACTCATAATCAGGGCATGAAGTTAACTTTTTTGACCACCAGCACAGTGTGAAAGTAAAAGTCAAGTGAAACTATTATCAGCTAAATGTACTGAAAGTATCAAAAGTAAAAATACTCATAATGCAGAAGTGTTACATTATTTTATAGGCTTATCTGGGCTATAAAATCTATAAAGATGCATTATATTTTATTTGTAGATGTGTTTTCTAAAGAATGAAGTGGGGGGAAAAGTAAAATATTTTCCTCTGAAATGTGATGGATTACTGTTACTACTTCTACTTAGGGTAAAGGATCTGAGTACATCTTCCAGAAAAGCTAAATGTTTTAATATAATTTTATTTGTTGAGTAATTACAATTTCTTCTGTGTAAAAAGTTGCTCCTTTCGTCAAGAATTGAAGATTCAAGATTAAAAACATGAAAACGGCAGGAGTGACCTCAACATGTATGTCAACCGAAAACCTTTGTGTTTTGTATTTTACATTTGGACCACAACAGGGAAACACACATACAGTTTTGGTTAAATCCTGGGCCTGTAGCATTTTTTTTTAAATGTTTTTAGCTGGAGTGCTAACAACCATTGTGTCACATGATTCAAACGTCTTTCATTTTACAAAATAAAACCAAAGCCCAACAGCCCACTTGACAGAGTCACTAGTCATCTGTGAAAATGGTTGTTGATGGTTCTTATCGGCAGCCAATGATCTATTTATCCCAACTCTATCTGCTTGAGTGGTAATGTTTTATTGTAAATGAGGCCAGAGAAGGCCCTTGTGGTTCAGTTAGAGAACAAGTGTGTGTGTGTGAGATCCAGTGCAATATGTAAACCGTTTGACTTCAGTGTTTGGATTTTCTTTATGAGAACATCTGCGGCAGCTGCCCTATAAATTCCCAGTGTTGAGAAAACAGGAACAAAAAGTACAATTTTTGTATGGCAGTGTACCATAGCGAGAAGCGGACCCAGTTGTGCCTCATCTGCAGCGCCACAGCGAACGTTTAGGGAAAGTCAAATTGGGGATGGAGAACTGACACAGTGTTGTGTGTTTACAAGTCTGTTCTGCATAGCAACAGACAACCTTAAAATGAGCTTATTTATGGCCATCATGTCGACCCCAAAGGACAGACAAATACATTTACCTTGATTTTGTTGTAGGCTATTTCTACAGACCACCAAAAGTCATTGTTTACTAATTTACTTCCCCACTTTCACCTTCTGTCAAGACTTATTCTCTGTTATTCTCTTTGGTTGTTTTGATGATGCTGTTGTGTTTCCTCTCTAAGAAGGTAATCAGGGTCAGTGCTCTTGCAGCCTCTGCACTCACAGTTTAACCCCAGCCTTATAGGCAGATCTTTTTTTCTTTTTTTAAATTACTAAAGGTTTGTAGTTAAATACAGTGACCAAGTATTTATAATGCTAAAATCATCTTAGCAGATGTGTAATTACTTTCAGTGAAGTAATGCTAAATACTGTCCAAACAATCAGTATAGGAATTGTGCACACATAACTGATATTTTATAAACGTAAGTTAGGTTATATACACTCAAAGTTCACCTAGTAACCTGGGCAATTAAACGTTTGTGACAAGACAACCCCGATAGCCACTAGGTAATAAACACAACAGTAAGACATATAAGACTATATAAATTAGATAAATATGTTCAAAATAATATAAATAATTTAAGGTATAAAAAGTATAAAAATAGAAACATACAAACATGTGAGTACCAGTATTGTTCCAAACAGTAACTGCACACGGCATTACAGTAGTGCAGGCCTGAAATGTTACTTTAATTTACTTGCGTTAATGGCACATTGTTCATATTTGCACAAATTATTTAGTTTAATTGTTTATAGAGTCTGTAAACTGATAAAAGCACTGAAGAAAACATTGTTTTCTTTCACATAGGCGTAACCGCTGCTCAGATTTTATTGCAACAATTTTGTATCAATAATAATAAATGAATCAACTTTCGTTGTACGTTATTTCATAAAAAGGTAATTTTGATTCTACGCAGCACTTTCAACGCAATGTCCGACAGTGAAATTGTGTTTCTCCCTTGGAACAAAACGGCTTAATCAGAAAAGCATTAATTATTTAAAAATATATATTTAAAACATATTTACACAGTGTATGGTTTTAACGGAATTTGTAATTTGTAGAGTAACGTTAGACGTTTAAATTGTATTTGTGAAATACGTCGAAAGTGCGTTACTCGTTGTTAAAATAGATAAATATTCAGCGAGCTGCAGTGGAGCTGCGGTTGGTCCTGCTGTGTGTCTGTGTACCTTTTGGGAAGATACATGAACTTAAACGGAGGACAAGTAAAAGCGACTCACTCAGTTTTTCATTACATATTTGTCGTCGTTCTTTCTTTTGCTGAATCATGTTAGCTACGTTAAGCTAATCAAGCTAGCTGGCATTCTACAGTGAGGAAGAAGGACACTAATAATGGATCATGATGGCTTCAAATTCTGCAGTTGAAAAAGGTTTGAAATGCATGTTTTTGCCTGTTGCTACATTTTAGCTGGACACTGATTTACACAACTCTACGGCTACGCAAAGCTTCTGCAGCTAGCTAATAGTTAGCCATATTTCACATATTTCCTTTCCAGGGGACATTAAGTTAACTTAGCTAGCTAGTTAACGTAACGTTACTCTTCAGTCATTAGCTATATTGATTCGATCAATGGGACACATTGGTGTTTAGATAGGTCAAACCCAAATACTATTAGTTTAATAGAGAGTAACTTAATAATAGTAGGAATGTGAAGAAAAAAAATGGACCAATATCTAAACTACTGTGTGTTTCTTTGGTAAAGTAGAAATTGTATTTTAGTTTTTTGATATGTTGCAAAAAACGGTTAACTAATGACATGTTTGTATTACTTAATAGCAACATGGCATGAAGGTGACAGTTGTCTGGCTCCTGACCCAAGAGATGGCACCCTGCGAGAAACCACCATTAAGAGACTGACCTCCACCTCTCATAATAATGATACCACAGCATGGGTGGTATTCACTGACCATAATAAAGATGCAGAAGAAGAGGAAGAAGAAGAAGTGGAAGCTGTACCTGTCTCCAAACTCATGAGACCGGGCTTGAATCCCTTCACCCGGGAGAAACCTGTGTTTCCCAGCAGCACCACAGACACCAGGCTATGTGTCCCCTTAGAGTTGAGTGATGCTGATGGGGACATAGTCCCCTACACTATCAACCGATACCTGAGGGATTACCAGAGAGAAGGTATTAGGTTCATATACAACAACTACATCTGTTCCAGAGGTTGTATCCTGGGGGATGACATGGGCCTGGGAAAAACTGTACAGGTACAAAGTACATTAGCTGCACATCTGTTTTCAGAATTGTTTAAATGTCTGCATGCTTTATTTACATGACCGTCTCTTGCTTTCATTCTCTCCATCTCTTTGATCTTATCTTAGGTCATTGGTTTCCTTGCTGCTGTGTTGCACAAAACAGGCACGTGGGAGGACATCGAGAACAACAGGCCTCAGTTTCTGCAGAGTCAGATACCCTCCAAGCAAAGTAAACCCAACAAAGTGGGTATTGAAATATGCTAGTTGCATAAAGACTTCTTAAAATCATAAAATACCAGTTGCATTAAATCAAGTGCAGCAACAGTGTAAATCTACAGATATGAATATTGATTTGTCATCCTCACAATTTTGGTGTTTCCGTGATACGGTCTAGTTGTTCCTCATTGTGGCCCCACTGTCAGTGCTTTACAACTGGAAAGATGAACTGGACACATGGGGTCATTTCCAGTGTGTGGTGGTCCACGGGCTGAAGAAAGAGGAGGAGCTGGCTCGCATCAAAAAGGGACGCATTGAGATTGCACTCACTACCTATGAGACTCTGCGCCTTTGTCTGGATCAGTTTAATAAGTAAAAACCGTGCTCAACATTCACAAGCAGCATGTTTTCTGTATACGTATATTTAGTTTTTTTCTTAAATATGTTATAAATTTGTTACTGTACTGTGTATTTTTTTTTCTGTAACTAAAATATACCCCCCATGCCCCCTCCTGCAGCATAGACTGGTCTGCTGTGATTGTGGATGAAGCCCACAAGATAAAGAATCCAAACTCTCAGATCACTCAGGCCATGAAGGATCTGAAATGTAAGGTCAGAGTGCTTTATGTTTGTGTTATTGTTTCATAATACTATTACTAGTGTGTAACTAGACTCTGCACTCTAGCAGTCCTCATCTCTGCTTTAGAAAATAGATTGAATTGTACCACCATCACGATAAGCTGCTAAACAATAGTAGGCTTAGCTTTGCATTTGGACCATGGTTTTGATGCTAGCTTTGCACTTACATATTTTCATCAGATCAGAGTTGGCCTCACTGGCACCATCTTACAGAACAACCTTGAGGAGCTGTGGTGTGTCATGGACTGGTAGGTTAAGAGACTTTTATATTACAACACATTTGTCATATGCATATTTGAAGGTACATTTCACAAACGTCATCCCCCATAGTGGAAGTGATGTGATTGCAATTTGTCACTTTTTGCTGAAAAAAGTTCCTATTCACGTTCATATACTTTTTAATTCTATTTAGGGCCATACCTGGTTGTCTTGGCAGCTTAGGACATTTCAAGAACAGTATTTCAGATCCGATTGAGCAAGCCCAGAGGCACAGTGCAACCAAACGTGCCCTAGCTATAGGGAGGAAGACCATCAGAGCCCTAGTGAGGAAGATTTCCAAGTGGTTCCTCAGAAGGACTAAAGCTCTCATTAAGGAACAACTGCCTAAGAAGGATGACCGGGTAAGATTGATGAAGTCAAACTAGGCTTCCTCTTCTCTGGAAACTCACTATTCACCATCTACATGAAAATATCCCATCATCATAATATTCAGATGAAGGTCCATGCTGTCTAAAAGCAACCCTCAAATAAAGTGTGTGTTGTGTTTTCTGCAAAGGTAGTGTATTGCTCTCTGACAGACTTTCAGCAGACTGTGTATCAGACAGTGCTGGACACTGAAGATGTGATGTTAATGCTGAGGTCTTTGGAGAAATGTGACTGTCAAAGTGGACGCACCCGGGGAAGATGCTGCTATGATGTAAGTTCACCCCTTTAACCATTGTGTGCCTTTTGTATGCTGTGCATTGTTATGCGTTAAACTTAATTGTAAGGGTTGAGCTGTATGTGCTTTTATGTGAACGTTTTTTTTTAGGGGTCACTCACATCCCTTGACTCAGAAAAACATGATGTAAAAATATGCTTTGTGTGATTTTAGGTGTACAGTTTTCGTTCTACTTTTTAAATATAGTGTACTGCAATGAAATTCGAAACACTACATTGGAGCCTGTTACCATCGTCCAATGGAACCTTTTCAGTTTTGCATTTGAGTTACATTCATGCAAAACGTTGATATGGTTGAAAACGTAAACATTGAGCCCTCAAATAATATCCGTTTCTCTTATTGCAGACAAACTCAGAAGGGGCACAAATGAAGGCGCTGTACTTTAGTTACCTGGCCATATTGAGGAAGGTTGCCAACCATGCGGCACTGCTTCAGTGCACTGCAGGCACCAGCAAGAAACAGGTAGAAACATGTTGTCCTACTGACTTATTTCTGTATACTTGTTCATTAGAGCTATATCCTGGACCGTTTTTGCAGACTAAGTTCATACCTTCTGCTGTATTTGGTTCACAATGTCACATTTGTTTCTTCCAGGAGAAGTATGTGGGTGGCATCTGTGCAAAGGTATTCCAAAAGTTTCCAGACTTTGTGCAGAGATGCAAAGATGAAGCATTTGAGTCCTTGTCGGACCCGATGTACAGCGGAAAGATGAAGGTATGATTTGGGAGCAGAGACTCGGTCACCTGCTCATTATAGCTTATTTCAGTGTGGGTAAACATATCTGTGTTCCTTTCAGGTTTTGCAGAAGCTGCTGAAACATTACTTGCAAAGGAGAGATAAAATACTTATTTTTTCTCTCTCAACCAAGGTGAGAGCTGTGTTTGTGTGGGTACTTTGTGTTTATTGAAATCAAAATCTTTTGTGCTCGTGTGAGTGCAGATATATATTGTGTGAGAGTTGGATGAGCAGTGTGGTGAGATTTTTTTCTAGGGATGCACCAAATCCAGATTTTTGGGGTTCGGCCAAATACCCCATCCACTGGTTAAGATTCTGCCGAATCCGAAACCGAATACCGAATCCTACTCCCATCCTCAGTGCATTAACACAGTAGACCCATTAATGAAGTAAACAACGTCCACAGCCTCTAAAATATGTAAATGTAACAACATATGGTTGAATTCACACGCTCTTTTCACATCGTAGGAAAGCTATCGCCAGATGAGTGACAATTTTGTTTGGCAAATTTTCGCTAACCAGTGTATGATGAAGGCATGTTTGGTGGGTGAAATTAGAAAGCTAACGTTAGCTAACGAGCTGCAGCCGGCCGTTCGGTCGCTCCACTCCCACCATAGGGAGACTCATTTGCCGAGAGAACGGCTGACAGCCCGGGAAAGGCACTGTCTGGTTAACACAAGTTTTTAGCTGTGACTGTCCTTCCTTTGTCGTACCTGAAGCTGCTGCATTTTGGCTGCTGTCTGTAGATTCCTTCGTGCACAACTCGTATTCTTTCGGCTGTTTCATACACAAATGTTTTAACAGCAGTGATGTTGTGTATTGTTTAAGGTCCTTGCCAACACGAGACAAATTGGCATTGCAAATTGAACCTAAAGCTCGACTTGAATGGCCTTCTTTGACTGAAAGTACTGCCAAACAACGCTTTTTCTGCTCACAAGTTCCATTTTCTCTTTCTCCCAGCCTACTGCATTGAGCGGTCCACCTACGTAAACGCCTTCCCGTAATCAACGGCGGCGTCATTACGTCGACCAGCATAGCGCGTGTAGTGCAAGCGTAGGGTTCAAGTCTAAGGTTCGGCAGAAACTGAACCCCGTCAAAAAGCCCAATGTTCGGCCGAATCCTGGATTCGGTGCATCCTTAATTTCTTCCCGTAGAAAAACTATTTGAAGCTCACAGTGATGTAGTTTAAAAGGGAAGTATGCATTTTGGTTTTAGAGCTTTATACCCGGTCTTATCCATTCAGCCTTTCAACACAACAACAGGCTTGAATGAACACTCTTAATTGCCACTGCTGTTGGAGCATATGACTTGTTTACAGGAAAAATAGTAGCGGGAGACATTTTTTTTTCTCATGAAATAGATTAATAGGTAAGCCTTGGAATTTTATAAGTGGGGGCAATTAGAGTTTTATTTTCAAAAAGTTTTATTCGCACAACAATATACAGTTGTACAACTAAGTGCATGTGTATTATACATATTTTTCACATCATCATCCCGAACCCACATTCCCTTAAGCCAGGGCTGCTGTGAGCCCACTAGATAATTCCCACCCCGCATTCCTGTTTGATGAGATTGAGAATTAATGACAAAAACAGAAACATAATAGTAGTTAACAAATACATTAAATAAATAATTAATTAATAATAGAGTATAAATAATTTAATAAATAATTGATAATAAAGTAAAAATGGGTGATAAGAGTTTTAAAGATAATAAGACTCAGGGTCTAATGGTTGCTGTCACCTGACACCGTATGATAACTGGCTGCTATGAGGTCATATTTTCATGGCCTAGGAATCATAGAGCCCATACCATAGAAATAAAATGGCCCATACTGTTTTGATTGTGTAAGACTGTATTACCCGTATATTAAATCTATAAATATAGATGCCTGGGGATATATTTTTTTTTTCTATTAAATTTGTTGTTGCATTTTATCTCTCATACAAATCTCTTCAACCTTGACCATGAGTGAATTTACACAGTAGATGTAGAGATGTCAGTTTTTACACCGTTGATTCACCCGTTTTGAACCCTTCACAATTGTTTGTTGTTTTTTGAACCCGTCAGCTGTTAGACGTGCTGGAGAGCTACTGCATGGCAGAGGGGCTGGACTACAGCAGGTTGGACGGAACAACCAAATCCAAAGACAGAATGCAGATTGTCAAAGAGTTCAACAGCTCCACTCGCATCAACCTCTGCCTGGTTTCCACCATGTTAGTCGAACAATAACAATTAGATAGAGAAGTAGTGTTTTCTTAGATTTCACATTTTAATTTTAACCCTGTAGTGGTGCTTTCTTTTCAGTGAGTGCTTATTTTAAACATATTCAAAACCTTGAATCTGCTAAAAAATTGACTCCGTTCCATCAGGGCGGGTGGCCTTGGTCTTAACTTCATAGGGGCCAATGTGGTAGTGCTCTTTGACCCCACATGGAACCCAGCCAATGACCTCCAAGCTATTGACAGGTAGGTTGTGGGCCATATCTTGATTTTACACAGTATTTCATTATGTTGCTGCTGTAAGCACTGTAACTGCCAGTATAGCGTACCTAGTCATGTTCTGTGCTGACTGTGTTGATATGTTTTGTATCTCTCTTCAGGGCATATCGTATTGGCCAGTGCAGGGATGTGACTGTTCTTAGGCTGATCTCATTGGGGACTGTAGAAGAGGTTATCTACCTAAGACAAGTTTACAAACAGGTACCAGATAATTATAACCACACACACAAATAAAAGAATAACAGAGTAACACTGAAATGCTACAATAACCGTTTGTACAGAGTTCATTTTTTTGACAATGCTTTCAAATGTGAGCTTAGTGCTCTGTGTCCGTATCTCTATAAGCACCTATCTGCACCTTGATTCCCATCTTCCAGCAATTGCAGTGCTCAGTTGTGGGCAAGGAGAGTGCGCGGCGGTACTTTGAGGCAGTGCAGGGCCATGGTGTCCATAAGGGGGAGCTGTTTGGGATCAAAAACCTCTTCAGGCTGCAGACCCAAGGGACATGCCTCACCCGCAAGATACTGGAGGTTAGATAGCCTACACACCTTTTACTGTTTGATTGATGATGTGTTCTATTGTAGTGTACTGCCTCAACTCACCTCATCCCACTGATTCATATCCCCAGTTAAAATACAAGGTCTTTGGAATTTTCTCTTAAAGTATGTGTATACAGTATCCACATGGACTAATAATGGAAGCCTTTAACTAGTTTTATGTAGGAATAAAGGAGGCATGTTGCACTTACTGTAATTTCCTCTGAATATTAGAACATCAGTTACACACCTAAAACACTTGAACATCTGTCATATACTGCCTAGGACAAATAAAAAGATAACATTTGTTGACGATTGTAACATCATTAAATTGATGTACAATGAAATGGCGTTTCATGATAAATGTGATGTTTTGATAAATGCGTGTCACACTTTTTCTGTCAGCGAGAAGGACGAGTGGAGGCCGGTGTAATGACCAGCAGCACACACACAGGCGAAGAGAATGAGGAGGAGACGAAGGCACTTAGCGTGAGTAACTCTGTCGTTCTCAGAGACCCAGAACACTAGGGCCACTATCTTCCCATCCCTCACTCCGTCTTCTCTCCCAGGCGGCCCACTCATGCTCTTTTTTCCCACGTGAAAGAGGGGATACCTCAAACCGGGACCTTCCTGTCTGTCAGTCAACCTACTCTTGCAATCTCATTTAAGCGCAAAATATAGCTCATTACACTGCTTTTATGTCCTCTGACTGAAACTCTCCCTTGATGTAGTGCATTTGCCAAACTGTGGTTGTTTGCAACATACTGAGCATTAGCCAAGCATTTTCAGAAGTTCCTAGTGAGTTTTTGATAATTCTTTTGCCGTGCAAACCTGTAACAATTTGAATCAGTTTTAACTGGCTGAATTGAAGCTTACCGCTGCTCCTGTTCTCTCAGTGTGAGAACTACAAACTTTTTTGCAGAAACCCTTTGAAGCGCACATGGCATAAGTATTTAACACTTTTAAAAATGCAATAGATTTCGGCGGAGGATCACTTTAAGGCCATGGCTTACAAAAACATTGCATTTTTACACTCAATTCTTTGCAGTTCAGCAAAGGATGAGGTTCTTTGTCTGCCTCTGACTTTCTCTCTGATGCTGTGTGAAACAGCTGGATGTAATTACTTGCGTGTCCTAATGGAAGGAGCAGACCACACCGAAGCCTATCTTCTGCTTTTCAGCTATTTATTTACACAGTGATACCCCTTATCATCCTGTTCCCAGCCAGGTCCTTTTTACAGAGATGCTGCTCCACTGAGGCCCTTTTAGATTCTTTCAGAAATACAGAATACACTGGGGTGCCTTAACACGCACAGAGAGAGGCTCATGGCGTGTAAGCACGCACATGCAGAACTGGGGAAGAGTCATCTAGTTGGCATATTTGTGAAATTAGAATCACAGTTGGTGGTCGCTCCCATAAAGGCTCATTCATATAACTCCAGGAAATGTTATGACCCCAACATATTACATCATGCTAAGGGCATATATCACATATCAAATTGTATTATGATTTATTGTAACAAACATCTGTTCTGTATTACACAATGGCATCTCACATGGGTGTGGTTTCACTGAAAGATGGCATAAATAAGGGAAGTTAGGAATTTGTAGGCCATTTGTGCTATTTTGCAGCTAAATTCTTTTTAATTTTTTATTTTTTGGGGACCAAGCAGCAAAGCTGCGAGGCACCATTAGTGATTCTACCTTTTTATTATTATTACACATCTTTCCTCTGCCATGGGAGTCTATGGCAGCCCATAGAACCGTACAGTTAAAAGTTGTGAAATTTGGCACATTGATTCGGGACAGTCCCATAATTCATTTCACCAAGTTTTAGGTCTGCACCACAGGCAGTCTAGCACCACCAATGGGTCAAAGTTGGCGTTGCATACATGTGATTAACTTTTGAACCGATTGAAACCAATCGAGATAGATAGATATATATATATATATATATATATATATATATTTATATATATATATATATATATATATATATATATATATATATATATATATATATATATATATATATATATATATATATATATATATATATATATATATATATATATATATATATGTATATGTATATATATATATGTATGTATATATGTATGTATATATGTATATATGTATGTATATATATATATATGTATGTATATACAGTGCCTTGCGAAAGTATTCGGCCCCCTTGAACTTTTCGACCTTTTGCCACATTTCAGGCCTCAAACATAAAGATATAAAACTGTAATTTTTTGTGAAGAATCAACAACAAGTGGGACACAATCATGAAGTGGAACGAAATTTATTGGATATTTCAAACCTTTTAAACAAATAAAAAACTGAAGATATTGCGGTGCAAAATTATTCAGCCCCCTTAAGTTAATACTTTGGTAGCGCCACCTTTTGCGGCGATTACAGCTGTAAGTCGCTTGGGGTATGTCTCTATCAGTTTTGCACATCGAGACTGACATTTTTGCCCATTCCTCCTTGCAAAACAGCTCAAGCTCAGTGAGGTTGGATGGAGAGCGTTTGTGAACAGCAGTTTTCAGTTCTTTCCACAGATTCTCGATTGGATTCAGGTCTGGACTTTGACTTGGCCATTCTAACACCTGGATATGTTTATTTGTGAACCATTCCATTGTAGATTTTGCTTTATGTTTTGGATCATTGTCTTGTTGGAAGACAAATCTCCGTCCCAGTCTCAGGTCTTTTGCAGACTCCATCAGGTTTTCTTCCAGAATGGTCCTGTATTTGGCTCCATCCATCTTCCCATCAATTTTAACCATCTTCCCTGTCCCTGCTGAAGAAAAGCAGGCCCAAACCATGATGCTGCCACCACCATGTTTGACAGTGGGGATGGTGTGTTCAGGGTGATGAGCTGTGTTGCCTTTTCGCCAAACATAACGTTTTGGCCATGTTTTGCGAAAAGTTCGATTTTGGTTTCATCTGACCACAGCACCTTCTTCGACATGTTTGGTGTGTCTCCCAGGTGGCTTTTGGCAAACTTTAAACACACTTTTATGGATATCTTTAAGAAATGGCTTTCTTCTTGCCACTCTTCCATAAAGGCCAGATTTGTGCAGTATACGACTGATTGTTGTCCTATGGACAGAGTCTCCCACCTCAGCTGTAGATCTCTGCAGTTCATCCAGAGTGATCATGGGCCTCTTGGTTGCATCTCTGATCAGTCTTCACATTTTATGAGCTGAAAGTTTAGAGGGACGGCCGGGTCTTGCGTTACATTTGTAGTGGTCTGATACTCCTTCCATTTCAATATTATCGCTTGCACAGTGCTCCTTGGGATGTTTAAAGCTTGGGAAATCTTTTTGTATCCAACCGGCTTTAAACTTCTCCACAACAGTATCTCGGACCTGCCTGGTGTGTTCCTTGTTCTTCATGATGCTCTCTGCGCTTTACACGGACCTCTGACACTATCACAGAGCAGGTGCATTTATACGGAGACTTGATTACACACAGCTGGATTCTATTTATCATCATTAGTCATTTAGGTCAACATTGGATCATTCAGAGATCCTTCACTGAACTTCTGGAGAGAGTTTGCTGCACTGAAAGTAAAGGGGCTGAATAATTTTGCACGCCACCCTTTTCAGTTTTTATTTGTTAAAAAAGTTTGAAATAGCCAATGAATTTCGTTCCACCTCACAATTGGGACCCACTTGTTGATGTTCTTCACAAAAAATTACAGTTTTATATCTTTATGTTTGAGGCCTGAAATGTGGCAAAAGGTCGAAACGCGCTACAAGGAGCTAATACTTTCAAGGCACTGTATATATGTATGTATATATATATATATATATATATATATATATATATATATATATATATATATATATATATATATATATATATATATATATATATATATATATATATATATATATGTATATATATATATATATATATATATATATATATATATATATATGTGTATGTATGTATGTATATATATATATATATATATATATATATATATATATATATATATATATATGTGTATGTATATATATATATATATATATATATATATATATATATATATATATATATATACACACACCTATACATACACACACACACACACACACCGAACTCAACGCATCCCATGATGTCAATATCTGCCATGTTGAACTTTTCGCCATATTGGATTTGATCAAAAACACTAAAAAGTTTTCACAGGTCACAAAATTGGTCCGATTTCGTAACAACACGCTGTTGGATGCTGTCCTCCTCTCCTACTTCAATGCCTAACGAATCTATCTCTCTCTCTCTCTCTGACCCTGTCTTTCACTGGTTGAAGCCTGAAAATATTGTAAAAAAATTAATAACATAACTAATTGCACTGGTCGGACTGCTCAGCTCTGTTTCAGACTGATACCTCCGGTTCAGGCTGGTCCTCATCCTCAACACGTGCCTTTTTCAGACGCGGAAAATACTTTTCAATACTCATCTGGATTGAAGCAGCAAACTTTCAGTGTAAGAGTAAAAAAATGACATAACATTATTTATAATAAGTTTTATTTGATTCACAGCTGCTACATATATTGTTTTGACCTCGACAACCCAAATGCATTTTACCGCAAACTTGCGACTAGTTAACTTTCTAAAGCAGGCACAATCGCTTGTTTAAGAGTCGGGTCGGGACTCCAACATTAACACACTGACAACATTGTATTCAGAATATAAAATATTTTTATAGCACTTTTTAATGTGTGATTGTGTAAAGGTGTTCACGAGATAGATACCAACCTTTTGTCAACTTGTGAATTTCGCCAGCCATCTTCTCTGCTTTATGGAGACAGATGCTGTGTGCACGGTGGGAGGAGCTGTGTGTGTGTGTGTGACGCAAGTGACAGAGAGACGGAGGAGAGCAGGGAAAGGAAATGCAACTGAACGTGTTTTTAAATAGCATTCATAAAAAAATTTAGAACAAAACGCAATGTGCGGCGGCTGGTGTCGATACTGCGGCGCACCGCCACACATTGTTCTATGTGTGGGAAACACTGTAACCTATAGGGGGCGCTGTAATTAGTAAAGTTAATTACGTTTTGGCCTATAACGTTTGATGTGTTTGGAATTAAAACGTACTAGCTACTTTCTACTGTTTTTTATTTAAGGAACCTAGAGGTTTTCCCGCTATAAATGGCCCTGTGCCGAATGATGAACCAGCCAAGGATAACAGAAATGCATCAAAGGTCCCCAGAGGGGTGTTGGACTTCAGCAGTGGGAGTGAAGAGGATGAGGAGGAGCAGGGTCCCAAGAGGAAAGTGTCAAAGCCCAGTGCAGTGGATGGCAACAGGGGTGCAAATGCTGCCACTGGTCCTGGTCGAATGAGTCTTCTCCAGCACGGTTTCTCTAGGCTCCTCGAAAGGGTCAAAGAAAAACCAGAGTTAGCAGAAGGGGACAGTAGTCCGGGGTTCGAAAGCCCCCCTGAGGAAGATGCTGAGGATCAAAAGATTGAAAGTACCTCCTCTGGCATCTGCAAGAGCTCCAATATAGGAAATGGTGCAGCCTGTCTCCCTAAATTGAAAACAACAACCTGGGACATCTCCAGCAGAGAAGATGGGGAGAATGGAGATGCGGGGAGACAAGAAAGGGTGTCTCTGTTGAAACAGAGTAATGATGCTTTAAGAAAGAGAAAGGGCCTGGAAGGGTGGACGGATAAGAAAATTACAGTAGATGAGGAGAGTGATGAAAATTCCTCACCAGATAAGAAGAAACCCAACAAGCTCAAAACTCCAGTTCCGAAAGTGCGCTGCTTTGAGAGTTACTCCGATGAATCCGAGGATTTGGACATAGAGGCAAAGACGTGGCCCAAGAGGGACGCTTTCAAATCACATGGTAGAGGACGTGACCATGGGAGACAGAGGTTGGACCACAACAGAAAGCGGGAAAGCGCAAGTGTTGGGCGCAAGGCCAGATCCAAATACACAGAAGACATAGACACATTCACATCATCCTCAGAAGATGAACACACTCCTGTTAAGAAAGGGAGATCTACAGGATGTCACTTCACATCTCCACAGACCGAAAGATACCGAGTTGAGTTGCCAAAAGATGGTCAAAGAGCTGCAACAACCGACAGGACAGAGAGACAAGCAGAGATGTGCAAAGCTGTGTCATTTACAAGTCTGAAAAGTCAGACATCCCCGGCGTCCAAAGAAAAGGATGGAACTATCGACAGTGTGCTAGGTCAGATACAGTACCTATTTTCATATGCCAAATGATTTTTTTATGAACTTAATTTCAACCTTTTATGATGTATATTTCTGTCTAAAGGGGGTGTACAAGAGGTGGCGTACACCCACTCTAACCAGCGAGTGGTGGGCGGGAGCAAAGCAGAGGAGCGGATCAGCAGAGCTGCTGTACGAGACGTGTTTGAGCGCAAGATGTACTCTCAGCTCCCGGCCAATCACCTTCTAGGAACCCAGGAGGTACATACTGCCCTAACATTGGTCTGGTTCAGTGATTCTTCAAACATAATATTGTGGTTGTATCTTGCTAACCCAAATTAGATTAGATAAATTGAGTTACATTTGACAAAACTTAACAGGAATGTATTTTTCCAGAAACAGTGACAGGATTACTCAATAATCCACAGGCCTCCCTGGAAACTGTGTCACTTAGACCTGTTTTCTACCAAAGCGTGTCTGGCAGTTGCACATTGGCATGCAGAATAAGGCTTGCCAGCACTGTATCAGACACACATGCTCACTATGACACGAGAGTGACTGTAAACAAATACTGTTCTTTGTAGTTTAACGATGACTTAGTTGTGCTTGATGAGTAGCAGCAGTGAGGGTTACCTATATTCGAATCTGTGGTTCATAATGCTGCATGTTTACAGCCACTATCCTGTCAACATACACCTGCACATTTCAGCAAACAGTTGGTGAGCAAACTTGGCAAAATATCTTTAAATAAATGGTTCATAATGAGGTTTGTGGACTACTGTGGGTTTGATTTTAAAGTGTCATTATTTGGCATCTTACAAATCTTTTGTTTGATTGTATCAGAGCCTTTCATCGAGCCCGCCAGACAGTCAGCCTTGCCCTTCTACTGTCAGACTTGAGGAGCCCAGTGTGGACCATCCAGTCACCTACACCAACAAAAGTGTGCATCACACCAGACACACCACTTTTATCATCGGAGAGACTCCCCAGGCCATATGCAGGTACTGAAAGAGTGTCAGAGGAGGTGAGGTGAAAAAAAAGAATGGAGGCGATAGCCGTTAAGATAATGCAAAATAATCTGTGAGGAAGAGCTATAAAAATAAAAAAAAATAAAAAATAAAAAGCAGGTTGCAGAAAATGAGATGTTGGATTTACCATGAGCAGGGTAAAAGATGGTATGGTAGAAGAGGGGGAAAAAAGACATGGGTAGACATAGTGAAGGAGAATGAATGAGTTAAGATAAAGGGGCCTGCATGGTTTGAATGAGAATAAATCAGGCCAGTGGAGGAAAGGGGGTGTAAAGAGTGAAGTCGAAAGAGAGGAATTCCTGGCAGTGTAGGGAAGTAGGCCAAAACTTACCACTGATATGGTGTTGAGCGCCCCCATCTGTGTGTGTGTGTGTGTGTGTGTCTGTGTGTGTGTCTGTGTGTGTGTCTGGCGGTAGACCACCTCTGAGCTTTCTCTTCCACCTATTTCCCAGCATCATGCCAAAGATTACCCAGTTATGTTCAGGCTCAACAGTGCAGGAGTTTTCCCCTTCACAACCACAGCCCTTCTGAGACGTACCAAAATTGGTCGCCTGAGGACTTTAAAACCCACACTGATATACAGTACACACACGTCCTAACAAGCATTTACGCACATATACAGACACACAGCACTCAACTACACACCTCTGTCCTGCTACATCCCCTCCGCCCCCTGCCATTCCAAACCCTTGTATACAGACCCCTTTATGGCTAAGGGGAAGACTGTATCTCTGCCCAGAGGCTCACCAGAGAGTGAAAATACAGACTAGTTACATATATGATATCCTCTCAATTAACAATGTTCAATGTTTTAAATCTACATGCACGTTGTGTTTTACTGCAGTTACTTTTATTTGTTTTTCCAGTGAAAGCCACAAATGGTAATAATACCACCATATTGCTGCTGAACCACCGGTGACTTTGAAGTGTTTCTGTCCCCAAGTCTGGTTATACTAACGTTTTAATGACTGCCTTGGAGCTCAGGAAAAACACCTCATACTGCAAATGGGGTCTGGATATGAGGCTGAATATGTGGAGAACTATTCATCTTAGGCTTGGCCTGACAGACCCACAGAATATATGATTAATACTATGGAGTAGACCGTGTGGGTTTTTTAAAGACAATGGGCCTCATTCACCAATATCTTCCTAAGTTTTCTCTTAAATATGTTCTTAAGAAGGTTCCTAAGAAAAGTCTACATCGGATTCATGACGTGTTCTTAAACAGCAGAATTGTTCACCTCTGTGTTCTTAGGATTGATGAATCCCACGTCTTCGTAACTGAAAGCGCGTGCCAGTTGTTCCTAATTAGCATAAAAAAAAACAAAAAAAAAAAAAAAAATGGTGATTACGTATTGGGGCCGGTGGAGGAAGTACTGAATCTCAGTACTTAAATAGAAGTACAAATAACCAGAGACATATTTACTTTAGTAAAAGTAGAAGATGTCCACTAGCACAAACAAGGCCTGGTTTTAAAAAAAAGTTCCTATCCTAACCAGCATAAAACGGAAATGTGTTGTTAGAATCGGAATGTGGTTGGTTTTATTATGTCAATGGTTTTATTCATGGATGTTTTTTAAGACTATTTTAACCATGCAATTAAGTAAAAGTGTGTGAAGCAGCGCAGATGGGGAGATGTGAAGAGGTCCAGCCAAATAAATAAGATATGAACGCGTCTTACGCAGCCTGGCGGAGGAGTAAACCGAGAAATGGATGGCAACTATGATTTAAAAACGGGAATAATAAAAAACAAACATTTTTACTTTTACCGGGGGCTGTATTACCGAGGGTCAGCGGCGCTCCGCCCGGGCTCTGGAGCACCGGAGCCGGCTTGGATCAGCGGTGCCCCATATATACAGTATCTATGGCAACAAAACTTCACTGGTGAGACAAACGTGTGACGGTCAGGAAGACGTTTTGGCAGTGGGGAAACTGATCAGAAAATGTAACGGAACATTGTAGAAATGTAGTAGAAAGTATAGATAATTGCTGCAAAATGTAACAAAGTAAAAGTCAAAAGTAGTTTATGCACTATTGAGTCTACTTAAGTAAAGTACAGATATGTGAAAAATGTACTTAAGTAAAGTTACGAAGAATTTGTACTTTGTTACATTCTACCACTGCATTTTGGCCATATAAATAGCGACCAATCACCAAATAACGCAGGATTTAATCAGTTTAACTGCTAATGTAAATTGCAGTGTTTGTGTTTTTTTGCATAATATGATTTCTTTTTCAACAAATTATCAGAAATACATTACAGTACAATACTATAATTGTAAATGACTGTAGAATTAAATAAAATGCAGTAACCAATCATTTGGAGCAAATTGTCATCACTCAAATGTGCGTAAGAATGCTTTTCAGTGTTCGTAGATTTTGTTCTTAGCTAAGAATAAATCCAAGTTAAGAAAACATTAGTGAATGCCAGAATCTTCGTAAAAAGTTCGTAAGAAGGGTTTAAGAACACATTTCTTCGTAAGAACGGTTGGTGAATGAGGCCCAATGTTATTTGTGTGATTTTTAAACCTTACTGTATGCTCACATTTGCCAAATTCAGGCCATGTACTCGTGTAAATATGGTGATGAATTCACACAATATTAGCAGGTGATATTAGTTATGAAAACATACACATTTTTCTGTGCATAAATGCTTCTTCACAATCATTTCTGTCTTTGTGTCCTTTTGTGTGCTCGTGTGTAGGCAGCAGCTGGAGGAAATGGCAGAAACCTTCAAATTTGCCTCAGTCCATCGGTTTGCGGTGGAGATACTAAGAGGAAACTCAACCCAGAGACTGGCCTGGCTACGACAGTATTACACTTCACTGAACCACCCTGACCTGGCCAATACAGTCACAAACAACTTCCCACAACCTGATTCAGCACAGACCTCCTCCTCTTTAACGATTACCTCCTTAACATCCACCGTAACAGCCGCAAAATCTCACACACATACCGAAACCCCACAAAAGCATGTTCCAAAAGCTAAGTGGAAGCCTGAAGACACTCCTAAGAATACTGAACCTAAAACTAAGCCTGAAACCCCCCAAATCAACGTTTCTGTACCACAGAAACAGTCTAGACACCAAGAAGATGATGTTCCCGAATCCCAGACAAAGCATGGAAACCCACAAAAAAATGTTCTATCAACCCAGAAAAAGCAAAAGATCCCACAAAAGAATGTCCTAGAACCTCTTAATGATGTTCCAAGCCTTGAGTCCGAGGAGCAGGAGGAGCCGGTCTGCAGTGCCAGAGGACATAAGAGGACAAAGAGGGGTAGTGTTTCTAGTTCTGGAGCCTTCAGAGCTGGTGGTGGTCTTGGCTTGGATCAGGCCAGCAGCAGTGGTCTGGGGTCTGGGGAGGCTGCTGCTTTGCTGAACTGCACAGACAGATATATCCCTTCTTCTCCGGACCTCAGCCATGGCAGGTCCACCACATTATCCAAACCCACAGCACAGGGAAGGGAGCAAAAGCAAAAATTGCCTTCAAGAACCAGCGCAACTATCCAAGACCAGAGAGAAAATCGTCAGACCTCTTCTCCTCCTGAGCAGGCCGCATCCACCTCCAGTCATCGTTCCCTCCTCACAGATCTGATAGGAGACACCTCAATCCTTGATGATCTGTTAAAACCCAAACCCAGGGGTGCACAACAGAGAGGCGCCCCAAAAACACCCCCTGCTCGCCCCTCCGTGTCAGTAAGCACAGGTTTCACCACACCATCTCCATCCAAAATCACTCTCAAAACTGATTCCGGTTTAGCAGGCCTCGTAGACTCCTTGTGCTCTCCAAACTCAAACAAATCACGTGCACACCAGGTGGTATCAAAGGGCACTCGCAAAGATTTCTGGGACATCTTGAATGAGGGTAATGAGGAGAGCATCAACAGGTTAACGGATCCAGCAGAAGTGCAGAGGGTTTGCATCAACACTAACTTTGCAGCAAGAGGTAGGTCTGGAGAAGAGGACAGCAAGAGTCTCTGGAAGACTAATGAGAAGTTCCTGTGGAAAAAGTAAAACAGGAGAGATGATTTAACTAGCGTTAAAAGTTTATTTTTCCCTTCTGTACTTTCTACTTCCGCAGTTCTAAATGGATATTTAAAGCAGGTTTTCCTGCCTCAGATCTTTATTATTTTTAAATCTCATTTGTACCGTTCTTCTCTTTTATTCACTCTAATTATTAGAAAATATTTGTGTTCATTGAATTAGTAAGTTACTAATGCCGACTGTACTTGAATAAACAGAGTGTTAATCACTCTGGGAATTTAAACATTTGTATATTTTATAGATGTTATTGCTTTATTTCTACATGTTCTTACCTAACCCATACAACCCCTGGAGCAGCACAACGTGTCCTGACAGAGGCTTTTACCTGTGTATAAAAAAATAAAAAATAAAAGTGGGAAAATTCAAGCCCAAACTAATCTCAATGGAAAGTAGGAAGAATTATGGCTAAAATAGTCCTTAAAAAAACCATGTCCAGGCAGTCAAGGTTGGTTACAAAAAGTGATAAAAGGCCTTTAATTAACAGAGCAAGACATTGAAAATACACCAACGTGTATCGGCTTGGGCCTTCCTCAGGGTGTGACTAATAATTATTATTATTTCCAATGCCTTGCCCTGTTAATTAAAGACCTTTTATCACTTTTTGTAACCAACCTTGAGTGCCTGAACATGTTTTTTTTTTTTTTTTTATGACTTTATTCCCTTCTATGAGCACCGGTGGTTAAAAGGATACTAGAAGCACTCCTGCCAGTTTTTTCTTTTACAAATCACAATGGTAAATTGTAAATGTGTAATATAGGGCTGTCACTAACAATAAAAAAAGCTAAACCATCAAATGCACGTTTGCTTAAGAAATAAAAGTCAAACGATTATCAAAATCATTGCAAATGAATTATCTGCTGATCAACGAATTGTTTCAGCCCCAATGTTTCTCCAATGTTCTATAAAAATTGGTAAAAAAACATAATATATAAATGTGTTTATACCTCTTGTGTGCATATGTAGTTAAAGGTCAGTGTCAGTGCTCAAACTGTTGCAGCACCTGATATGATGTTAAGTGGATGACAGAGAAAACCCAACGCGCTGTAGGCATTGGCCATTATCGTTATTGGATACCGTGAGTGCCACCCAGGGACTGCTGGTGGCCCTGCAGAGATATCACTTAAAACTCCCTAATGGCTGTTATGTCTCTGTCACTCTAAACACCTCACTGCTTCCCACTCGCATGTGAGTGTGCACATTGTGTAGATGGTGTGTTTTCCTTCACACTGTTCTGCACAGTAATCTGATAGTCTTAGGCTCGCCTCAGTCGTGCTACAAACGGCCCTCAGAGTGGAAGCTGCTGCGCTATTAGTGAAATAATAAGCAGTTGAAGACAGTGAAGCTGCGAGAAGAGGGATGGGGAGTCATTTTCACACCCATCCATCTACCCGTCCTCTCACACTCTTAAAGTGTGTTTCAAACTGGCGACAGAATAATTTGCACAACTCCAAATGAGCAAAACAACTTATGTGACATATCAAACTCATAGCTGAGCTGTACTGTGAATACAAGGTAAGCCCTTGCTGTGTGTGTGTGTATGTGTGTGTGTGTGTGTGTGTGTGTGTGTGTGTGTGTGTGTGTGTGAGTGCATAGCTGGGTCTGACCTCTTTCAGCTGTTGCACTGAAGTAAATAGAACCCCAAAGAGAGCTGCACTGTGTAAGTGTTGTGTTATGTTTAGCAGAAATGAGAAAGTGCTGATAGTTATCAATAAACAAGAGAAAGGACTACGTGCCTCAACAGAACATGCAGCTCGGTAAATAGTAGGTGTGTGCGCGTGCATGTATACCTTCTGGGTGGTAGATCATGACGATCTTCACACATAATGAGGCCACACATCTGTCACACCTGTTCAAATCACAGAGAGGAGAATAAAAAGCCCTTTCTCTTATCCCAACCCCCCAAACCCTTCCCTCTCTGCTTTTCCCTTTCTGTTTCACCCACAACTGAGATCCCTATCTGTCTCTTTGTGGTCATAGTCTGGTTCAAGTGAGATAGCAGAGAGGCTTAGCATTTTACTGACAATAGAAAGGCTTACCAACTGATTGACAGTGGTTGTAGGCTATCATAGGCCAGCTAGCACGGCTCAGTGGCAAACAAAGCTGTGTTATCCTTAATGCTAAGTGCAGGATTCTGTCAAGGATCTTGAGTGAGACATACAACCACCATGAGTGATCATTGATTCCTCAAGTCAGCCTGATGATTGTATTTTATTTTATTACATGCCATGGTGCAATTTGCCATAACTCGAAGAAGTCACGAGGAATACCACCAAACGGAGACAGTGCGTTTTTTCAGTTCTCCCATTAGTGTCTCCTCTCTTTGTGTGTGAGACGTCTGTTTATAGTTCCTGCCACCATAACCTGGGTGTATGTGAGTCTGTTATAAACTGGACAGTCAGACGGGGCGGCCCTGGCAATGTAGGTTTATTTGCAGAAGTCAGACTGTGACACGTAGTTTGATTTGATTTGTAAAAAGCTGTGAATGAGTTGCTGACCTGGGCCTCCAGTCATCTTTGGCTCAGGTTTCCGTACATTCACTCTGCAGTGTGTTAAGAAGGTCTGCAGACGGTCTCCGATTAAGAACTAGCTATAACATTAAATATCCATGACTAAATAAGAAAAGTAAAAAAATAAATATTTATAGTAGACATATCTTAAAGACACAGTGAAATAAAAATCTCGAGTTGATCCTTCATCCTTTGTCTCAGTGTTAATTGTTCTGTTATCTCTTGCAATATGACAAATATATACATTTGTGAGTATTTTTTTTTTTTTTTTTTTACAGCAAAATCCGTCTTTTGGGACTAACCGTCCCTGTCAAACCGCACTTGACTTTTAGCTCAGGGGTTGTAGTAGCTGGAAGAGTGACATAGTGGGTCAGAGGTGTGTGTTTCTTAGGATCTCAGTCGCAAAAACGTTGAAAACTGTCACGTTACAGAGGACAATTTAACTTCCGTTTTACTAGTGCTTCATCAGAACTGTGTGGATCAATCCGATTTGACCGAAATTAAGCAAACCACCCAGCAACAACTACTTCGAATTGAAATGTTGTTAAATGCTGATTGGTGCAAAGGAATTTGCGCCATCAGCTGTGTCACTGAGCCCCGGTGAGAGGAGCCAAGATAAAAACACACTTATACAGAAATCTCTCATGTGAAATAACCAAAACTGTTCCAAATTAGGCAGGAACTGTGTGTTCACGTGGGATCCCATCACTCATAGAAAGAAGCTGATTGAGAAAACTTGTTTTCAGGGCCTTTAAAGTGATGGTTCGGAGTAATTTCACCCTAGGGTCCTTTGCACCATGACCTCGAGCCAAACACTCCCCCAGAAGCTTTTTTCAGCTGGGTCTAACATTGGGAGAGTTAGCGTAGAGTAGCGTTATCAGCTGAATAGCTTAGCGCAGGGGCTAATGGATCCGAAGTGTCTCTTAACATTACCCCACTAATAATGCCCGAAATGATACCAAACGTCTACAGTACAGGGCTGGACTGGCCATCTGGCATACCGGGCATTTTCCCGGTGGGCCGACGGACTTTTGGGCCGAATCGCCGATATAAATAGGCCTTTTTTATTTTTTGGCCGGTCCGGCCCATAAAGAACTCACAGCGGCCCATTGGTTAATTTTCTTTATTGGCACTGGCCTGACCCAATGAAATCCAGGAACCCCCTTCCCCACCCGGGCCGCAAATTTACGAATCCCACTATGGCGGCCCCCTCCGGCCCTGAGACGCGTGAGCTGTAATAGTTATGCTGGAAGTTTAGCATTCACATTATAATGGACAAACGACTTCGGCGCGTTATATATACGTGTCAGGAAGAAGACGAGGAGGAGGCGAGTGAGGAAAAGATGGAAGAGAGAGACGACGATGTGGTAAGGAGTAGGCAAATTAACACTGGCTGTGTGTGTGTGTGTGTGTGTGTGTGTGTGTGTGTGTGTGTGTGTGTCTCTGCGTATGTGTGTGTGTGCGTGCATGTGTGTCTGTCTGTATGTGTGTTTTGTGTGTGTGTGTGTGCGTTCGTGACGCGCCACCGCGGGAAGGTGTCACGTCATAACGACAACAAGCAGTTTGGCTGTAACATTAAAGTTAGTGGCTGTCAGGTAACCTAACAGCTTAAGCTTACATTGAAAATGCTAGCGGTTAGCCTGTTGGGTAGCTGAAAAGTCTGTGGATCTATAAAATCAGTGATGATACAAGCATCAGTGTTCCTTGAATAGCTTAATTAGCTTCTCTTGTATTGGTGCTCTTTTCCAGGGCATATACTACTCTCAGCTTTATTGTAGCTTTTAGGAAGGGTTATAGTTATGGTTATTGTATTTAGCAGACACTTGTGTCCAAAGCGACAAAATATCAATCTTACAATGGTTAAAATTAACAGTAAACTGTTTTAAAGTTTTTAAAGTTGACAATACAATATCAAATATCAATAATAAAAAATTATAAAAATACCATAAATATACAAATCATAACTCTAAGAATGAATGAATTATTTAAGTGTAAGATCAACAGATAAGTCTTGAGTCCCTTTTTAAAAAAAAAAAAATACCTTTTTATTAATTTTTTAAAATTTTTTTTTTTTTTTTTTTTTGGGGGGGCCCCCCCCCCCAAAAAACGCCAGCCTTTTTTTTTTTCCCCTTCCCCCCTCCTTATAAATATTTTTTATTTTTTTTTTTTTTAAATAATAATTTTTTTTTTAAATATTTATTTTGAAGTTTATGTAAATAACACTTGCCTGCTGGCTTCTGCTCTCTGCTGCTGCTGCTGCTGTTACTACCGGGCAGTAAGAGTGCTTAGGGCCGTCTACAAATTACAACACCGAAAAGAGATGCAACAAAAATATTTATTAATTGAATGATTAAATAAGGTAATGTCTCCAAACTTACCTCAATTATAACTTGTCTCCTGCTAGTTATTCTACAGCACTTACTTTAAAAAATAAGTTAAATTAAAAAATATTTTTATTGCATCTATTTTCGGTGTTGTAATTTGTAGACGGCCCTAAGCACTCGTCTTACTGCAGCAACAACAACAGCAGAGAGCAGAAGCCAGCAGGCAAGTGTTATTTACATAAACTTCTGGTGTACTTACAAACTTTACAATCCATCGTTTTATGAGTGCATAACCTATTTGTACTAGTGTAGACGTTTGGTATCATTTCGGGCATTATTAGTGGGGTAATGTTAAGAGACACTTCGGATCCATTAGCCCCTGCGCTAAGCTATTCAGCTGATAACGCTACTCTACGCTAACTCTCCCAATGTTCGACCCAGGTGAAAAAAGCTTCTGGGGGGGTGTTTGGCTCAAGGTCATGGTGCAAAGGACCCTAGGGTGAAATTACTGCGAACCATCACTTTAAGGCTTAAGAAGCATGTATCATCAGTGTGCGATTCTCCTCAGGGCAACTTTTAACGTAAGTATCAATAAAAACTTGTATTTAGGTGACCATCATAGGTGTTTATGAGGGAACAGGATACACAGTTTGTATCCAAGGCCTATGAAAAAAACGTTTAGGTGACTCAGCAAGCAAACAACCATATTGAGGGGGGGTACAGAGTCCTGTTGTTACGGTAACAGGCCGAGGAGGTCTCTAAATGTGAAAAAGAAAGAACCCCCCCCCCTTCATTAGGAAATTACACACCATTTGCCCCTCATTCCTATCCAGTTACCCTGACAACTGTTAGCCGTAATTTGGGTTAATTCACTGGCTCCTGGGCCCTTCCGTTCCCCATTGTGCCTGTCCATAAAAGAGATATAACACAGATGCACAGACACACACTAAGTTTCTAATGCGGTAACGCACACAGTAAGAGAAACTAATCCTCATTTTGTTTGCTGGAAATAGACCGTGTGCGAGAATATCAATGAATTGCACTGGAGGAAAGCTTGAATCTATTCATTCCCAACACCTGTACATAGCTGTAGAAGTGAGTAAGTGGTGGAATTATAGACATAGCTGCATAATTGTTGAAAATAGTGTCCTATCTCCAAATTTTGCACAAAAAGACACTTGTCCTCTCTGAACCTGTCCTGTCTTGAGGGTGAGAGAGACGGTACGGAGGGCGGTCTACTCTTTTGCTCCTTTCAGAACAAAAGGAATGGAAAATTGTGTGTTTTCCCGTGGAGTAAATATTGAGAGAGCAGAGATATAAACGTACGGAAGAAAGGCTTTTCTGAGCCGCCTGGGTCTCTGTTGCACTGCCAAAGGCCTGTGCGTCACTTGATCCGTTGTTTAGTGTAGAGAGGTCTCGGTAAGCAAGCGGCTGCCTCCCTGCTCCAGCTGCAGCCTCTCTACTGTTTATGTTTGCAGGGCCCTTCGCCTTGAAGTGAGGCTATACAAGCAAAGACTAGCCATATGTGAGCACTGGGCCATCAGAGAAGTCACTGGCCTTTTCTTTTCCCTTTTTCGATCTGTCTCAATCTCTGAAACCCTTCCATTTTTTTTTTTTAACCTTTCTCTTCCCTACCTTTCATTCTCTTTTATCGTCTCTACTTCTGTTCCTCTACCTTCGGTGTGGTTTGCTTTCCCTTGCTGACCGTGCCCGTCCCTGACAGCCTGCTCTTTTGGCGAAGATGAAGGGTCGGAATTATCTTCTTGAGTTTCAAAGAACCTCCGTCCTGAATGGGAGAGAAGTGGTAGGTATTATTACTCCTGTGAGAAATAATTGCCCCTCAAAAGTTTGTGGGAATGAATCTCCACGTGCTCGGCAGCAAAGTTTGAGAGACAAGGTGGTAATTATGTCACAGAAATATTTCAGCTAGTATAAATATTCAAATATTTATATTGGTGTGTCATACTGACAAGCACAGCACATTCAGGAGATGGAAAACGTTCATAGAGAAAGCCACAAAAGGAAATATGGAGTTCGAAAATTCAGTGTATGTAATTAGCGAGTTTTATTGCTTTTTTTTCAATAATTCACTCAAATATTTTTATTAGGAGTTCAGCATTATAAGTGAAATGGCTTTCTTGATTCAACAATTACCATGATAGATTGGATTTCTTTTGTCAAGCATTTAGGTGAATGAGTTTCAGTCTTAAAATTAAACTCCTGGGTCAACCTGGAAAATGATTCATTAGGCAGGTTTAGTGTGTGAGGGTGCGTATGTGTCTGAGGGTTAGTGGTCCTGACCTTGGCTCCTGGGTGGGCTGCGGTGGCTGTGTGCTTGTCTTGGATCATCTCTGGACCCTTCTGTTTACTGAAACAACAAGCAAGCAGTGTCCAGGGAGGAGAGAGGAGTCACACAGGGAGCATCCTCAAAGGCAGCACCTCTCTCCTTTTCTTTCACACACACACACACAAACACACACACACACTCGGAGGTCTGACCACCCACATAAGGTATGGTCACCCAGTGAAATAAAAACGCTGACTTTTCTTTGACCCATTTCTTAATGAATCTCTCATCTGCTAGAGGCGTTAGACATGTTGAAGCCAGTTTGACTTTAATATTTGTGCTAAAATATGATCCCATTGATGGTAAAACCATTATTCTAAGAGTGCAGGAGTCAAGAAGCTCTCCCACATTGATGCTCAATAATGGAAGCTTTGTTGATAATGGAAGAGAGAACTATCTTGGCTACTCATAACCTGCTATTATGAAATAATCACTTATCAACTCTGAGAGCATCATTTGATGTTAGAAAGGTTTTGAAAATGGTAAATTAAAAAGGTGTCATAAATATGTTTGCAGCATTAAATTGCAGATCACCTTAGGTGAGGAAAGTCCCTGCTCTTGAGTAACCAGGTTAAACATTTTTTGATTTCAGGTGCAGATGACACACACTGCTCAGGCTATGGCTTTGAAGGAGATGCAACTAAAGGAACATTACAGAACACACACCTCCTGGAAATTCCCAGCAGGGGAGAGTAGTGTTTTTACATTACAGTTACAGTTTTTCACGATCGCTATGACAATTTTTTCAATACTTTTAACAACTTTCCTAAACTGTTAACGCACCAACACACCTACAACACACGATTGGCAAAACAGTTCATTTCATGTTCAAAATCACACATTGTAAACTAAACTCCAACACTAATTTTCAAAATACAATAATTCACTAACACAATACACTATGTTTACCAAAACAATGCAATCATGTCTCAAAATCAAATAATTCTTGCAAAACACTACCACATGTTCTCTCCCAACAGGAACATTTAGTCAATCATAGCACAATGTCATACAAAACACTAACATCCTATGGAATTACAGAAACTGCATTATTTTATATGTGTCAGTCAGGTCTGCCCTTATAGAATAGACAATAGTGATTGTATTGATCATAGATTGTGTTTTGCACTGCAGTTTCTCTTGAAGCCTCTCTACATTTTTGTTTTGTTGGGTTTAGTACATTTTTTTCAAAGAATATTTTTTGGGCTTTTCTGCCTTTATTTGACAGGACTGCTAGTTGAGAAAGGGGAAAGACATTCAGTAAATCGTCACAAGTCAGATTTGAACCCTGGATCTCTGCGTTGAGGAATAAACCTCGCTATATGTGTGCCTGCTCTACCCACTGAGCCAACCCGGCCACCATTTTGTTTCTTTTGCTGCAGAGATTCAATACAAAAAATGATTGACCCATCTCAGAGTAGCTTTATAGAATGTACGGTTTATGAAAAAAGGAGACAGAGACAGAATTGTCCTGGTACTCCTCTTCCTCTCCCTCGTGAAGGCATTTTTCTTATTTTCTGTGTTCATCTACAGTATATTGTTCAAATAGGTCCTCTTTTACTGTACTACCATATGATCATGTGATTGAAAGAACCTCAACACCTGAGTGTGTTTCCTAGAAGGGAATCAGCTATGATTGATCTATTTGCATAACTTCAATCAGCTGTTTCTCAATAAATGCATGTATAAAATGCAGGGGATATATTTGTGTTTCAATTTACAATATGATCAGCTGTTCACTTTGACTTTAGCCTATAAGTTAGGTTTAGAACATGATGTTATCTGTTCTGAAATACAGTGTGAAAGCATTTGTAAATTTGGCAGTAAAGATCCATTGTTTTGCTTTTGGTGGAGCTTGTGTGTAAAAGAAGTTCAAGCATTTTAAATTTGTGTTAACTGTATGCATTTTGTGTCAAAGCAACAAGAAATGTGTTAATTGTATAGCCTACACAGACAGATGTTGTGCTAACTGTGTTAAGAGTTTAGGAAAGTTGTTAAAAGTATTGAAAAAAGTGTCATAGCGATCGTAAAAAACTGTAATTAAACTTGCAGTTAAAAATACATTTTTGACAACAAGACATTTGTTTTTCTTGCAAATTACTATTACTTCTTTAAGCAACTTTAGTTACTAGGAAAATAATGATAATGAGAGTAACTTTGCTACTTCTACTATGTTTAATGTGACATAACTGGTAACAACAGACGTCCCATCTGCTCTACAGGAATATTTTCAATGTGTGAGGCTTGATATCTTCACTTACCAAAGTGCTAGGACTGTTTTTGATAAGATACAGGCTTAGATCATCAATCACAAATAATATGTCCCTTCATCAGTTTAAATAGTGTGTGTGTCTGTGTGTGTGTGTGTGTGTGTGTGTGTGTGTGTGTGTGTGTGTGTGTGTGTGTGTGTGTGTGTGTGTGTGTTCTGCCTGCTGGAGGCATCAAGAAATATTTATATTTGGTGCCCTCTAGTGACTATATTGAATGTTACATGATCACAGGAATTTCTCATAAGACAGTGAACAGACACACCAAAACACACGATGACTCTGTTAGTGTGTTTTAAATGAATTAATACATTTTACCATATCACATAAACCTTGTTTTTAGAATATGTCATATAGAAATGATGAAGGCTTAAGGATAAAGGTTTTCATGTGTTGTACACGCTCAAACATTATGTTTCAGTGACACAAATAGTTTAGTCCACCTTAAAAAGACAGTGGAAGAGAGTCAGGTCTTTACTGTCAGTTTGTTTATTTGTAAACTGCTTCCCTAGATCATTTCATAACCACAGTAATAAGATGTTGATGTTTCCAAAGAAGACTCACAAGTCATACTCTGGCTGCAGGCTGCTCCTCTAGGTTTAATTCTGGTTCACAGATGCAATGCCTTAAGTTATTACAGCTGATAACAATATATATTAAAAAAAAACTGTTGTATCACTTAACTTAAGTAAGTAGGAATAATTTATTTATAAAGTGCTTTTCACGGACAAAAGTCACAAAGTGCTTTACAAGGGTATAACACAAAAAGCACAATACATAATGAGAAACTAAACAATCAGTTGCACACAATAATACCTGAAAGACCAGGTGCATACTGTTCAACCAAACGCCTGCATGTCTTAACAGGTATGTCTTAATCTGATTTTTTTAAAGAATCCACAGAAACAACAGACTGTAAGAGAAGAGACAGAGCATTCCATAGTTTAGGTGCTACGGCCTCAACAGCTTAATCACCTCGGGTCTTAAGCCGTGTGCATGGGACAGACAGCAAATTTAACATATTTGGTAGCACAGCCACATATGCAGGAGCCTGACCATGCAATGCTTTGTAAGTATACAAGTAAGAATTTTGAACTGAATCCTATATGCAACAGGGAGTCAGTGAAGAGACCGTCTATTTGACCTAGTGAGCAGTGGTGGAATGTAACAAAGTACATTTAGTAAGTACTGTACAAATTTGAGGTACTTTACTTGAGTCTTTTCTTTTCATGCCACTTTCTAGTTCTAATCCACTATATTTCAGAGAGAAATATTGTACTTTTTACTCCACTACATTAATATGACAGCTTTAGTTAGTAGTTATTTTATAAATTAGGATTTTTGCTCACAAAACACATGTAGTTTATGAACTATGATGTTTTATTATAAATTAAACTACCTAACAATAAAGAGGCCTACAAGTACAACTTAAATAATTAGACGATTAAGTACTTAGTTGATTGACAGAACAAAAATAATTTGATTGTTTCCAGTTTCTTAAATGTGAGGATTTTTTTGCATTGAGTACTTTTACTTTTAACAAACTTTTCTGGAGCAACAACCAGAACATCCATCTTATCAGCATTGAGCTGTAAACAATGTTCTGCTAACCAGTCCCTAATAGCCTTTTAACAATCAAGAAGACCAGATTATCTAAATGCCTTACTGGGTTTAAATAAAAAATGGAGCTGATATCATCCACATATAACTGGTATGCAATGTTATGTCTGTTTATGATCCCAAGGACAGCAGAGATAAAGAGAATAACTGGGGCCCCACAACTGAACCCTGCTGAACACCACAGGACAGTGGAGAGGTATCAGACACAAAGGGCCCTATCTTGCACTCAGCGCAATTGCCTTTGTACACCGACACATGTATCATTCCTATTTTGCACCCAACACACAGCGGAGTTTTCCCTCCACAGACGCACGTCGGTAAATTAGGGAATGTATTTGCGCTCCCGGGGGCGGTTCAGCGAAAAGAGGAGGCGTGTTCTGGCACAAACATTCCCTGGTGCTATTTTGCAGTTTCAGAAAACAATTCCGCCACTGACCAGGAAAAACCTGGTCTAAAGTCAGTGCCGCTAGTCTAAAGTCAGTAGCTATTCAGATGCTATTTAGGGGCGCATGCTTGGCCATAATGTAGCGTGAAATAGAAAAATATTACTGAAAATGCGCTTTAGGTGTTTGGATAGATCAGGAGGCACTTTACAGTACATTCCTCAAAAGGTCGCAGCATTCTTTGTGGCTTGTTGTATTTTACACAACATTTCCATGAATCATGGATGTGTTGATGACATAAATGAGGAAATATTAGAGGACTTAAGGAGACATGATGTTGAACTACGGCGGGATTGGACACTCGATGCGCTCCTGGTGGAGCGGGTGGACGGAGATGAAGTGGGGGGAGGAGGAAGGGGCACAACAGGAGCAGGTGTTGCGTTTGGAGGCCCATGCTCCATGGCTGCAGCAATCCTCTCCAGACTTGAGGAGATGCGCCCGAGAGGCCGGAGCAACATCGCCACCCGGCCAAGACGGGCATTTATTACTTTGTCGCATCTCGGACGGCTCCCGCTGGCGTGCGCCAGGCAAATCCGCCGTCATAATAGCAGTCCGCCATAGAACAAGTGCGCCTGCTCTTAAAGGGAATGTGAGATGGCGCTCTGATTGGTTATTTTCACGTTACGCCCAAACCACACCTAGCTACTTCAGACCAACCCATTTTAGATTTGCGTCGGGCGCAAGAGTCACTACCTCTTGAAGCTCATCAAGAGAATGCCAAGAGTGTGCAAAGCAGTAATCAGAGCAAAGCGTGGCTACTTTGAGGAATCTAAAATATAAGACGTTTTCAGTTATTTCACACTTTTTTGTTAAGTACATAATTCCATATGTGTTCATTCATAGTTTTTTTTTTGTTATTAATTTTTTTATTAACATATAAGAAAGTACATACACACACCTCCAATTTCTAACACATTTTAAAGTCAAACCCCCTCCCCTCCACCCTCCAGCAGGTTGTTAATACAAACACAGACAGAGCATTCTTATCTCAACAAAAGATCTTTAAAATCAGATATCAACTTCTCCCATATCAAAATTGTATGCGGCTGAGCATCATTTATTCTTCCTGACGACAATTCTAGGTAAGAGATATCCAAAAACGACCGGAGCCAGTGAACCCTAGAGATATCATGAGATTTCCAACGCTGAGCTACTATCTTCTTGGCTGCAGTTAAACCTGCTAGCCAAACTTTACGAGTTTTCTCTGGAAGACCAAGACGGGAATCATCATTTAAGAGATGCACCGCAGGATCCATTGGGAACTGGACACCTGTTAAATCGGCAATAACACCAATCACCTCCCTCCACAGACCAGATACCCCTGGGCATTCCCACATAACATGCATAAAGGAGCCAGTGGTTCCGTGGGGGCAGAATGAACAATACGGATCAGAGACCAGACCCATTTGGTGTCTTATTCTCGGTGATATCTCTATCCCAAGCTTTCATTCCTGGTGTGGGCATATATTTCTGGGAATTTAATTTGTTATATAGGTATGACACCATCTGCTTGGGAGAGTTGTGTATCCAGCTCAAAATGGGATGGTCCTTTAACTCAGACCCCCAAGGAACCCCGTAGGCTTTACAGGCTGATCTCATTCTGAAATAAAAGAATAGGGAGTGCTTATCAACATCATATTGAGACTTCATTCATAGTTTTGATGCCTTCAGTGAGAATCTACAATGTAAATAGTCATGAAAATCAAGGAAACGCATTGAAGGAGAAGGTGTGTCCAAACTTTTGGCCTGTACTGTATATATATATATATATATATATATATATATATATATATATATATATATATATATATATATAGCCTTAATTACTGTGGACCTTTGAAGCTAGTAAAATCAAAAACACTTAAAATAACCTGTTAAACCTACAATATTACTATAGATTTGATTTTAAATGATGATTTTTTAACTTACTTTGGCCATTTTGAAGTAGTTTGTTATTCAATTTCTTGTCTATAGTTCTTATCTTTTGTTTTTTTAAAGACTATTCTTATGTGAAGATTAGTAATTATTTGCCTTTTTCAAGCAGACAGGCCAGGAATGGATCATCTCAACCCAGGGTCACTCTGACCTCCTCTCTCCCCTGTGCTATCTCTCACGGGGAGAATCATTCATCAGGACTGTCTAAACAGCCCGGTCACCATATGATTAGTGACTCTTTTAGACATCTTAGTAGCACATACTAATTCATGGTTGTGTGAGTCTGCTTCTGTATATGTACACGCACAGATGTTTGTGCATGCTTTAAACATTGTACATCATCCTGTAAGCAGCAGGCTATCAAACTCAAGTCTCCAGTGTATTCTCATTTTTCAGGAACCAGGTAGAAGCTCATCAGTTCTCTTCCGCCTCCAACTGGTTTTGTGGATATAAGAATGGTGACTGACACCACTGTGAAGTCGTCTGGTGGTGTACTCATCTGACCAAATGTTTCCTCCAGGTCAGAGGGGAAGGTAGGATGCTAATGACAGTCACATGTGTGTTTGTGTGTGTGTGTGTGTGTGTGTGTGTGTGTGTGTGTGTGTGTGTGTGTGTGTGTGTGTGTGTGTTGTGTGTGTGTGTGTGTGTGTGTGCGTGTGTGTGTGTGTTGGAGGGTGAATAACATAACCGGACAGTTCCTTTAGTTTAGCAGATTAGCGCTAGACTCATTATCACTCGTATTCATTTACAAGATTATGAGGAACTGTACACACACACACACACACACCGACTTACTGCCGAGAACCCGGACACAGCTCTCACTTTGGTCGTATAGAGATTGGATGGCCCTGAGAAGAGACCCCCTCACCCCATACTCCCGCAGCACCTCCCACAGTTTCTCCCGGGGGACCCGGTCATACGCCTTCTCCAAATCCACGACACACATGTAGACCGGATGGGTATTCTCCCAGGCTCCCTCCAGGATCCTTGCGAGAGTAAAGATCTGGTCCATTGTTCCACGACCAGTACAGAATCCACATCGTTCCTCTTCAATCTGAGGTTCGACTATCGGCTGAACCCTCCTTTCCAGCACCTTGGAGTAGACTTACCAGGGAGGCTGACAAGTGTGATACCCCTGTAATTGGCACACACCCTCTGGTCCCCCTTTTTGAAAAGGGGAACCACCACCCCGGTCTGCCACTCCTTTTGGCACTTCCACACAATGTTCAAGACAGCCCCTCCACACCCAGAGCCTTGAGCATTTCTGGACGGATCTCATCAATCCCAGGGGCTTTGCCAATGTGGAGTTGTTTGACTACATTAGTGACTTCTGCCTGGGAAATTGACAACAATCCCCCATTATCCTCCAGCTCTACCTTTAACATAGAGGGCGTATTAGTCGGATACAGAAGTTCCTCAAAGTGCTCCTTCCACCGCCCTATTACCTCCTCATTTGAGGTCAACAGCATCCCATCCTTACTGTACACAGCTCGGATGGTTCCCCACTTCCCCCTCCTGAGGTGGCGAATGGTTTTCCAGAAGCACCTTGGTGCCGACCAAAAGTCCTTTTCCATGTCTTCTCCAAACTTCTCCCACACCCGCTGCTTTGCCTCTTTCATGGCAGAGGCTCCAGCCCTTTGGGCCCTTCGGTACCCTGCAACTGCCTCCGGAGTCCTCTGGGATAACCTATCCCGGAAAGACTCCTTCTTCAGTCGGACGGCTTCCCTGACCACCGGTGTCCACCACGGTGTTCGTGGGTTACCGCCTCTTGAGGCACCTAAGACCCTAAGACCACAGCTCCTCGCTGCAGCTTCAGCAATGGAAACTTTGAACATTGTCCACTCGGGTTCAATGCCCGAAAAGCTCCGCCGGAGGTGTGAGTTGAAAGTCTGTCGGACAGGGGCCTCCTCCAGACGTTCCCAATTTACCCAAACTACCTGTTTGGGCTTACCAGGTCTGTCCAGAGTCTTCCCCCACCCCCTGACCCAACTCACCACCAGATGGTGATCGGTTGACAGCTCCGGCCCTCTCTTCACCCGAGTGTCCAAAACATACGGCCTCAGATCAGATGAAACGATTATAAAATCGATTATTGACCTTTGGCCTAGGGTGCTCTGGTACCAAGTACACTTATGAGCATCCCTATGTTCGAACATGGTGTTCGTTATAGACAATCCATGACTAGCACAGAAGTCCAACAACAAACGACCACTCGGGTTTAGATCAGGGAGGGTGCTCCTCCCAATCACGCCTCTCCATGTGTCTCCATCATTGCCCACGTGCGCGTTGAAGTCCCCCAGCAGAACTATAGAGTCCCCCACTGGAGCCCCATACAGGACTCCAGTCAAGGTCTCCAAGAAGGCCGAATACTCTGAACTTTTGTTTGGTGCATATGCACAAACAACAGAGTCAGAGTGTTCCCCCCCACAACCCGCAGGCGTAGGGAGGCGACCCTCTCGTCCACCGGGGTAAACTCCAACGTAGCGGCGGTCAGCAGGGGGCTTGTGAGTATCCCCACACCCGTCCGGCTCCTCACACCCTGGGCAACTCCAGAGAAGAAAAGAGTCCAACCCCTATCCAGGAGTATGGTTCCAGAACCGAGACTGTGCGTAGAGGTAAGCCCCACCAGATCTAACCGGTAGCGCTCCACCTCCTGCACCAGTTCCGGCTCCTTCCCCCACAGAGAGGTGACATTCCACGTCCACAGAGCCAGCGTCTGCTGCCCGGGTCTGGTCTGTCGAGGCCCCTGACCTTCACTGCCACCCATGTGACAGCGCACCCGACCCCAGCGGTTCCTCCCACAGGTGGTGGGCCCATGGGATGGAGAGATACTGTAGGTGCCACGTAGCTTTTTCGGGCTGTGCCCGACCGGGCTCTGTGGCAAACCCGGCCACCAGACGCTCGCTGACGAGCCCTGCATCTGGGCCTGGCTCCAGACAGGGGCCCCGGGCTTCCTCTGGGCAGGGTCACTCTATCTCTTCCTCGGTCACTTGGAGTTTTTGAACCATTCTTCGTCTGGCCCCTCACCAGAGACCACTTTGCCTTGGGAGACCCTACCAGGAACACAAAGCTCCAGACAACAAGCCCTCAGGTTCATAGGGACACACAAATAATAATATAATTATGCCTATATAAAGAAATCTCCTGCTACATTTTACCTGGCTGGATACTCAAACACAGGCTTACAACGAAATATATGACCCATCAGAATATGTTACTGTAGAGTTTACCTACCGTAAATCATTTTGTGACTTTGTGGGAAAAATCAGACCGGGGCAAAGGAATTAATAAAATCTATGTAAAAACAGCGTTCTTTTCACTGTTAGTCTTGTTTGCTGTTACAGATCATTTATGATCATCAGATAGAAAAGTATTTTCAGTTTCAGAAACACAACTTGTAGCTACTTTAACATTTATATAGAAATGTAGCCTATTTAAGGAAATATACACAAATGGGGCAAATTGCCAACAAATTATTTCAACCTCAGAGTCTATTAATGGCAACTCTTACAATAAAATTGAGCAGATGGATCGACAACAATTACAAGTAAATGAGATCAAATCAAATTTGAGAGGAAATTGCACATCACTCGGACAGAGTTGCGAAACTGTGCCCCCTAGGGGGCACGATGCCCCTGAATAGCAATAAATTTACACTTAGTGGCCACTTTATTAGGTACATTTGTACAATCTATTCCAATTCAACACGACAGCTCTGTCATAAATTCTACCATTATGAAGCTTTTTTTATTCAGCTTTTGTTGACATTGTAGGAAAGGTTATATGTTTATTGCTGAGGACATATAAAGGTGGTGTTGCACTGGACTGCATTATATCCTCCATATTTCTATATATGAGGGAGGCAGAATATTAGAAACGCATTTATAGTCCAGTACAACACCACCACTAACTATGATATCAATGTTAAAACATTGAATTTAGTTAACGCCTCTATGACAGTGTAAATAAAAAACCTGAACATTATAGGCATTGTGAAAGTAGACTTTATAGCAGCACAGTTGCATTGAATCGCATTAGATTGTCCAAGTGGTCCTTAAATAGTGGAGTGTATGTTTCTCTATTGCAAGAGTAGACTTTTTTTTCTTCTTTTTTTTAAACTGCTCTTTAATGTTTTATGTAAAGCACTTTGAATTGCCCTGTTGCTGAAATGTGCTATACAAATAAAAGCTGCCTTGCCTTCAATTCAATTTCAATAAAATTTTATTTATAGTCTCAATTCATAACAAGAGTTATCTCAAGACACTTTACAGATAGAGTAGGTCTAGACCACACTCTATAATTAAAAAAAACCCAACAATTCCAGTAATTCCCCAAGAGCAAGCATTCAGTGCGACAGTGGCGAGGAAAAACTCCCTCTCAGGAAGAAACCTCGGACAGACCCAAGCTCTTGGTAAGCGGTGTCGGACGGTGCCGGTTGGGGGTGTGATGAACAGTGGCAATAATAGTCACAATAAAGATAATGGATCAGTGACTAGAAATCAGTGTTGGGAAGGATACTTTCAAAACGTATTTCGTTACAGACTCCAGAATACATGCCCACAAATGTAATTTGTAACGTATTCCGTTACGTTACTCAATCTGAGTAACGTATTCTGAATACTTGGATTACTTCAGGATTACTTCCACATTGAATTGCGTTTTATAAGTGTAGAAATGCGGCTATCACATCCAGCTTACTAAACAGGCCTATAATGGTGTGTTCTTTTTATTTCAACTAGCTGAATGTGTACCTGAACAAGCAGATAGATTATTGTATTGGAAGTCCCGAACTGCATACTACAAAAATCTAACCGCGGTCTAAGCTACCACAAGATAATTTTAGCTAACGTTAGTTAGCATGTCAAACGAGGCTAGTCAGTCTTTAAACGGCTCTGGAGCTAGTAAATCAGCACCTAGGAGAATGTAAAGTCGCACGTCAATGTTAAAATAGCAAGGTGATCAGTAAAACTACAGCAGACGACTTACTTTAAGATGCTTCTTCAGGTTGGAAGTGGAGTAATTTGGACGCTGAAAGGAGGTTGGGTGCTGGCAAGCAGAGGCTGCACGGCACAGTTAGCTATATTTCATTCTCCCTGTTCGTTCTTTAATGTGAAATGCTGTTTGAATTTCCAAGATAGAAACTTATTGCTGCCCTGGCTCTGTCGTGCCGGTTCCGACTCCATTGTGACTGATCACGCAAATAGCTAATTTTTTCTATTTCATATCGGGGCTTCTGGAAAATGCATTAAGTTGCCTTAATTTATTCAGAGTGAATAAACTCGTGAAACAGAGAAGTATCGTCATGTAATCCATTGATTTTAACAATGTAACTGTATTCTAAATACCAACTCTTTAAATTGTAACTGTAACGGAATACATTTATAATACATTATTACTCATAATTTGTATTCTGAATACGTAACGCCGTTACATGTATTCCGTTACTCCCCAACACTGCTAGAAATAGTAGTTGTAGTAGTTCATGGCATAGCAGGCCACTGCAGGGTGTCACAGGACGGAGCAGAGCACTGCAGGGCGTAGCAGGACGTAGCAGGGTGTAGTAGGATGCAGCAGGATGTAGCAGGGCACTGCAGAGCGTAGCAGATGTAACAGGGCATAGCAGGGCGTGCAGCAGGACCACGGTGACAGGCTGCAACCATGATTTTGGGGCCACCCTAATCCAAGGAAACATACATATGTAAGAATACATATGGACTCCGGGGGAATAAGCTCCCCAGAGCTAGGTTAGTAACAAGCATTTCTGGAACATGGAAGCACACAGATGGAAAGAGGGAGAAGAGAGAAGCTCAGTGTGTCAAAGGAAGTCCCCCGGCAGTCTAAAACTATAACAGCATAATTAAGAGAGACAGGTTAAAGAGAGGAGCCTGGTCGGGCTAGAACTCTCCCCAACCGGATCAGGCTGTACTGGCCTGTCTCCCTCTACTTTGATTATATCATTGATTATATGGTAGATGAGTCTAACGACTATGAAGAGAAGCAGAGAAGAGAAGGGGTGCTGCGTCTGAAGCTATACACCCTCCCCCGCTGGTCTAGGCGAATGCTGCAACTCCTTACTCCCTAACTATAAGCTTTATTGAAGAGGAGAGTTTTAAGTTTACTCTTAAATGTGGTGAAGGTGTCTGCTGCCCGGACCCAGACTGGGAGCTGGTTCCACAGGAGAGGAGCCTGATCGCTAAAGGCTCTGGCTCCCATTCTACTTTTAGAGACTTTAGGAACCACAAGTAACTCTGCATTCTGGGAGCGCAGTGCTGTAGTGGGACAATAAGGTACTAAGAGCTTTGTAGGTCAGGAGAAGGATTTTAAAATTCAATCCTGGATTTTACAGGAAGCCAATGCAGAGAAGCTAATACAGGAGAAATATGATCTCTTTTCTTTGTTCTTGTCAGAACACGCGCTGCAGCATTCTGGATCAGCTGGAGAGGCTTAAGGGTTTTATTTGAGCATCCTGATAGTAAGTAATTACAATAGTCCAGCCTGGAAGTAACGAATGCATGGACTGGTTTTTCAGCATCGTTTTGAGATAGGATGTTCCTAATTTTGGCAATGTTAGGAAGGTGAAAAAAGGCTGTTCTTGAGGTTTGTTTTAAGTGAGCATTAAAGGATATATCCTGATCAAATATAACTCCTAGATTTCTGACAGTGGTGCTGGAGGTCAGGGCAATACCATCCAGAGTAACTATATCTTTGGATAATGAGTTTCGGAGGTGTTTAGTGCCCAGCACAATCAGTTTTGTCTGAGTTTAACATCAGAAAATTGTAGGTCATCCATGTTTTTATATCTTTGATGCATGCTTGGAGTTTAGTTAACTGACTGGTTTTGTCTGGCTTAATTGATAGGTATAATTGGGTTGCCTTCCCTATATATAGATGTGTATTTGGAATAAGGCAGAGATAGGCCTACATAAATTCCTTCCAAACATAAGACTTAAAAGCACCTTCATTGGTGCTTTCCTGAGGATGGCTTGCCCACAATGGAACAAAATAATAAAACAAAAAGTACTACAGTACAGTAACTAATAATAATAATAATATTTACTTTAATGACTTACAACAGTCACCACTATGTTTAAATGAAAAACAGAAGACATAGGTTTATCAACACTAGTTGCATAATTCTAATTTGATTTACGGTGTGAAATATTCAAGCCAAATATCTTTTCATTGCTGTTCCTGGTTATTTATTTTTTCCACTTTCAAAAGTTGAACTTGGTGCCTTCTGTGCTGTTTTTTTCTTGACATAGTCTTGTAGGCTGTGTAGCATCAACTCAGAATAGAGAAACTTGAGAGGAATAGACTGCAGTAACCAGCCCTGTATACACGCACGCACGCACGCACGCACGCACGCACACACACACACACACACACACACACACACACACACACACACACACACACACACACACACACACACACACACACACACACACACACACACACACACACACACACACACACACACAAGAGACAAATCAGTTTCTTGTCATGTTACTTGGCATTATTTGGCATTATCAGACGGTTGTGCCCGTAAGTCTTACCAGAACTATGTGACAGACACTGCCGTGTGTTTTGTCTCCAGCTCGGACGTACTGCAGAGAGCTTTTTACGAAGTCCTCTGGTGACAGCGTCACTATGTTGGTTGATTGGTAACCTGCCAATCGAGTGGAGACCCCAAATGGAGCCACTGTCTGAGAAAACAGGACAGTAACACAATTTAGATTAGATTAAGATTTGATGAAGAAAAAACACTTTAAAGTTACTAACAACTCATTCTCTCTTCCTTTGATTTAAATACCTTGAGGTGGAGTCTCAATAAGAATTAAAGTACCTGTATAATAATCCCTTTATCTTTGTATTCAGCTTGTAGACCTTGAGAAAACCTTTCCACAAACACCTATGGGAACACGATTTAGAGCATGAGTGATCATACAATGATTTAGGAAAACTAGAGGTGTACTGGTATTGCAGGTGATGCTGTATTTACTTTAGATGCAGCATACAGGGTGTACAGGGGGAATGGAATAGAAGCAACTCCAGACGAAATATTCACAATCACCCCTTTTCCCCTGTAGAGGTAGAAAAAAAAATTTTTTTTTTTTTTGCCAAAAAATAAAAACTTCCGAAAAAAGGAGGGAATACAAGATCAGATATGAGACAAATGTAAGGTTTGACATTTGAGTTAATTTGTTTGGGAAGAAAACTAAGAATCCATCACTCACTTTATTAACAATGTTTCGACCTTCATCAGGGAAAGTTCAGACATGAACTATGTTAATTATTGTCTATTTGATATTGTTGACTTGAAAAAGGTCTAAGGACCAAAGCGTTGATAAATTAAATGATGGACAGTTTGGGGATTCTATTTTTTGTTCCCAGTCAAGAGTTTTTGATACTACACCTGTCACTAAGACTTAATGGTGTGAAATAACTGGTGAAATTGTGACCTGCAGTTCATTTGTTCAAAAAAACACACACAAAAAAACAGCAAATACACACTCTTACCTTGGCCATAGTTTTCACATTGCAGTTTATCACATTTGTAATAGCCTGAAAGCATAAATAAAGATGTGTGTGTATTTGATAATTACAGAGAAAGAAATGTTAAGGAGTGTTAAGATTAAAAAAATAACTTTTTAGGGAAAAGTTTGATGATAATTAACACTTGTTTGACTGGAACATATTACCACTCAAAAGTAATTTATGAGTAATGCAAAAGGAAGTAGGGCATATGGAAAATACGTTTTATGATTAAGAAAAAATGCTTTTTGTTAGAGCTCAATGATACAATGCATTTTGATAAGTAACACTGTTTACAAGTCAACCTAAAACTGTTAAGGCACCACCAACCTGGTCCAGCTCTGCAGACTCAAGGAATTTGCAGGGGATGAAGCTTGGCAGCGTGCCTACATTATTGACTGGGGTAGAAGAAGAAAATAGAATATCCGTTTTCAAAGGGAGGAAGGAAATCAGCAGATATTACTATCATAAATAAGGCCCTTTCCTTGTGTTTGGTGTGTGGCAGCAATTAATGTTTCAATATTTACATGGAATTTACATGAAAAAAAAAGATCCAACCTAAAACCCCAATGTTGAGGTCCTTAAGCTGATCCTCAATTTCACTGAAGACATTGTCCTTCATGAAATCTGTTACTATCACTTTGACCCTCTGCCCTGTAGTATCACCTAAGAAAAATTAAAATGTGGGATAAGCAATATACTGACGATTATTTATTTTAGGACGGATGACAAACAGCATCTTTGTGGATGTAATTCAAGTTTTAAAAGCAGACACAATAAAAAAAGGTAAATACAGAAAGCAAGTTTTACCTATTTCCTTAGCCACCTGGTCCAGTTTTACTTTGGTTCTGCTCATGATTACCACGTTCATTCCTTGCTTAGCCAGCTGAGGGATGCAGTAGTACAGTGGTGGATGGGAGAAGAAATAAAAAAAATGCCAACAAAAATTAGCACATGTGCATCAAATTAAAAAAACTACATATTTTAACCTGCATGATATTCTGGGCAGGGAAGAAACCGATACAGTCTTTGTTGCCCAAGTATGAAAATTAAAATATGCACACAAAAAATAAACTTACTACACATACAAGTTATAATGTGTACCAGGTGTTTTATCTTCGAAATTGTATTTATTTTTAGTGTCCTATACTTCAATTTCAAGTACAGAAATGTACACATGCAGACACAAGCAGTGCTATAAAAAAAACACTTACAGCAAATGCATATGCTCTTCCTATTCCCTCTGAAGAACCAGTCACCACTGAAACAGGGACGCAGGGATAGTGTTATAAATTAATCAGTTATTATATTATTCTGCAGTTTACATTCTTAACACCAGGGGCACTGTGAATCAGAGATGCACTACACCCAAGGACGGTAAATAGAGATGTCACATGTCATATCATTGAGTACAACACGTGCAGTAAAATCTGGTGTGCACTTGCCAAAAGTCTCAATAGCTCATTGGCTGGCGTATGCTCCAGTTACATTGCACATGTGTCATACCACATAGCTCAGAACTAGTGGTGTCGTTGGGCCTGGGCATCCGAGGCTACAGCCCCAAATGTTTTATGAATAGCCACTGATCAATTAATGTATATATATATATATATATATATATATATATATATATATATATATATATATGCTATATATAGGCGATATGCACACATTTTATGTGAGTGTTAATATATATATATAGGTTATATATAGGCAATATGCACACATTTTATGTGAGTGTGAGAGAGAGGAAGAGAGAGTGCACCTGTGAAGCTCGACAAAAAACGTTATGTGTGTGTGAATGTGCGATAGTCTTAGTAACTCAACAGCCTGTCAAAATAAATGCAGGTGAGTGACACAGATTTACAGCAGGAAGAGTAGAGGAGAAATGACAGAGTGTATAGGTCCAGGTAGAAAAAACTACTCAATCTTTTGGGATTTTTCTAAAAGATTTTGATTTATAATATGAGAAAAAGTGCATTTCTCTTCATCAGGATTGTTGCTGGCGTTATATGGTGTGGCTCCAAAACTAACAAAAATGGTTAACCTCTGACTCTTAGATGTAGTGAAGTAGAAGTATAAAGTAGCCTAAGATGATATTGAAATACTGAAGTAAAAACACCTCAAAATTGTAGTTAAGTACAGTACTAGTAAACGTACTACATTCCACCACTGTTAACATAACATTAATACATTTGACTGTTTAGTCAATAAATGTTAACCCATAGAAGTGTTTCTACTCAATACTAATAATAACAACTACTAATATTTTTAACATCACAATTCATTTAATAATCTGGAGTAGTAAACAACATTTACTTTTACCATTTTTTAGGTAAACATATACATTTTTCAATGATTAAGGCATGTACTTTAAATGTAAATAAGGTGTCAAAGTGCATTAAAAAAGCATCAAAAAATAACTTTTCCCAGGGGACGATCCCCCTGGACCCCCCTACAGAGGTCCGGGCTAAGCCTCCAATTTCTTTCAATCTTAGAAACACTCCTGCTCAGAACCGTTACCCAGCAACTTTAATAAGCCTTGACTACACCATCTCTCTTCCTCTTCTGTCAGACAAATCCCAGGATTGTATTTGTATTTGCAGTGCACCCAACCCATCCTGTTTTAAGAGACTGCACAAATACAGCATGTTCCCCAGTTCCCCAGTTCCCCTGACAAAGAATTTGCTGAGAACAAACAAGAACTGTTTGTTTATGTGTGCTTGCTACGCTCCCATCTCCTCCTGACCCAGAAATCACAGGCTATTTTCCTCACTCATTGTTAGACATTAGGTAATGGGCATCATTATTTAAAGCCTGGTTTTCCAGGACTGGGAGTTCATAATAAATTAAGCCAGGACTCTGGATGGGATGCCTTGTTTTGAGCTATTGTCATCATGGGAATTAGCCAAATGAATGATCTGAGACTGTCTAGTAACTTCTCAAACTGCATTGCATCTCTGCTTTCTGCTGATGATATGGTTCTGCTCGCTTAATCAAACTCTGACCTCCTGCAGGCACTGGGGCAGTTTAGTGTGAAGCAGTTGCGATGATGGTCAGTATCTCCAGGTCTGAGGCAATTTCCTCCAAATACTGGTACATGTGAAGGAGCTCAATTATCTGTAGGTAATGGCCATATAAGAAGGTAAGATGAAGCATGGGGATGAACATAGCTAAAAAAGTTTAGCAAAGACAACTACTGTAGAACTTTGCCCCTCTATTGTTAATTGGTATTGGAATCATGTTATTAGAGCTCAATAACCTCATAATAATAATATTCTTCTTGTAATTTAGTGTTGTCAGTGTCAAGCAATAGTAACCCCTGATTTAGCTCCTCAATAGCTGCCATTTTCAGCTAACATCATGCTAGCCATGTTTAACAATAACCAGAGCTGGTCCTATCATAAACACATTAGAAAACACTGATTAGTAGTGAAATGCTCCTGCAGACATAGTTTCACAGGAAGTATTGCATTTCAGGAAGCACATTCTCAAATAGTTATGTAATAATTAAATTAATTAAAAGAGTCTCCGAAATTATTCCAGAATTTTCATTCATGCAAATGAGTTCTGTGAACTGCATGGCCTGTGCAGGCATTTCTTCAAAGAGAAAGATAAAGATACAACCACTAAAATATATCTATTGGCCAATCAATTGGACAATGTTAAGTAGCTCAAAATCTTTAACACAAACTAATCACCATATTGTATGCTGATTTATATCTATAGATGATTGAGGTCCATTAACAGATCCCCCATGCCCCCATATTTAGATAAAACATTACAAAGTGCCCTTTAAGGTGCCCTTCCAGTGAAGAAAACAAGATGCAGTGCATTAATGGCTGCCCTTAAGAGAAAATATTTTGCACTAATGGGTGCCCTTAACCAATTGAAACATATAAGATATATATTTTATAATATATAAGTATAACAAATATAACTATTAGTCTTAAATTATGTTTACTTTATATATACTTGTTGTATTTACATAATTAAGTGAAGTTGTTCCTTAAAAATGGCAAATTAAATATACTTCCTACAATTTGTAAGTGATAAGACATGCTTGAAAACCTGCATTTTTTTTTCGTACCTGCACCTCCGCCACTGCTCCTGACTGTATAGATAATGTCACTCAAGCAGTGGCAACCGTTTCTACAGGAGATAAAAAATGGCAGTTCAAGTTAAACACTTAAGCCCAATTCATTTACCATTACAAGACAAAAGTAAATGCATAAATAGGCAAAATAAAAAAAATGCAGGCATGGCTGTCAACAAGGTTTGTTGTGAAAGGTTTACAGCCTTTCTCTATAGTGAAAATATGTCAATATAAGCCAATATTAAAAATGAATGCAGAGGGACTGGGTTGATACAGCCTAGAACATACTGTTCTGATGACTGTTTCCCCTGTGGTGGAATGGAATGAAAGTGGGCTTTAGAAAGAAAGAAAAGATCAGCCCATTATTCTCTTTTTTATTAGGCTTCTTTAAGCACTGTGGGAGACTGAATAACCTCTTCAGAAGAACCCAAAGGAAATCTCGTAATTTGATGAGGTTTCTCTTGGACGTGCACAGGAATATTTCACTGTAATTAAAATACATGACACTGTCCTCAAGTTCATAGGATGCTTACAAGTTGGATTCTTTGCACCAGCTGGAGAAAGTAATAGCGCTTTCTTAATCCTCTTTCTGTCAATTTACCCTAAAAGCACTTCATTGTAAAACGATCTAGGAAAGCAGGGCAGTTTATACTATTGTGTGTAGTACTGTGATTGTTTTTTTTCTTCTTTTTGACACCAGTGACAACAGTTTGTTTCCCAAGGCAGACAATTCATATTTTTTAACTACTACCACATTGGCAGTTAACATTTTGTAGATAAACATGGAATAAATGTTCTGTTATATTGGAGAAAAGTTTAATTTCAGCATATTCAGCAATATGTTTTATAACGGAAAGTCAGAACTTGCCTCTTTAGGTTCAACCATTATGCAAGTCTAATATTGTGTAACAGTTAAAGTCTAAACAAGTCTGGAACTGAAAACTCTATTACAGCCAAATTTATTTTTGCATGCACAGGCACATTCTGACACTGTACTTGTGCTCATACCATCATAATAATTGCGCATTACCACATACACGCCCCCCCCCCCACACACACACACACACACACACACACACACACACACACACACACACACACACACACACACACACACACACACACACACACAAACACACACACACCGTCATGCATGCATGCACACAAAACTCACCTGCCCACTCTCCCATTGAGGTGAAAAAAGATTTCGACAGTGGAAACCACATTTTTGGAAAAAGCATCCTGCTGAAAAGCAGCAGTTTCACTACATAGAAGAAAATAACTGCAGTGCCAAGAGCGATTAAAAACAATTCCTTTAAATCCATGCTTGTCGGGCACAACAACAAACTGAGGCTTTAAGCGTCTCTGTGTTTGGGTTTGCCTGCTCTGAGAGAAAGTTTTTAGTTCAGTGATTCACTAAAAATAAAGCACGACAGAAAGAGAAGAGAATAACCCGGCCACAGGGCACTCCCATTTCAAGAAACCCCCCCCCCCTCACAGACTCTCACACTACCTCTGACTTGCTTGTAAACACCGACAGAAATAGTACATGTACATTTCCCTCAAAACTGAATAAATGTTGTATGGGGACTTGCAGGATGTCAATAAAACATATTTTAATCTCTGGAGGCAAATTTCGGATTTTGAACTATTTTACTATTTTAATTAGAAGCACACAAAGGTTTTCACTTCACCATAAGCACTTCAGTGTCTTTATCAGAGGACCACATATTTTCTCCTTATATGCTATGCCATTTGAGAAGCAGCTTCCAAAGATATGGGTAGTGTAAGTCCCACGCTGTAAATTTCAATGGAATCCAAAAGAAACATGATTAGTGTTTAACCAACTGCAATGTTTTTAATGGTAAATCATGTTGTGAAATTCCCCCTGACAATGTCACCAGCCTGCACAGCTGGTTTCTTTTATTCACATAAAAGCAGTTCATGACTATAATTTGTCATATCTTTAAAGTTGGTCTCCTGCTTTTAAATTGATTATTCAGTTGCAACTATTTGAATATAATATGATTATATTTTGATAACGGATTATTTGTTTGAGTGGTATATATTCTAACAAAAATGGCAACCTCCATTGATTCCAGCTTCTTAATTGTGAGGATTTTCTGCTTTTCTGTGTTTTATATAATTGTAAACTAAGAACCTTTAAATTGCACATAAAATAGTTGAGAATAACGGTATTACAAAGAAGCCACCGGTATCACATATTTCCAGGGTTGGGGAGTAGTAAACTACATGTAATCAAACTAGTAGTTGAACTACATTTTGCAGTAGCTTGCTGGTAGTTCAGCTATAGTCATATTTGCATAGTGATTTGTTTAGTGAAAATACGTTTTACATGCTTGTGTAGTTAACTAATGAAACTACAAACAATTGGGCCATAAAAGGAAAGGAATTTATTTTAATTTTATCATTAAAAAATATATAATTTGTAATTGAACCCCCTTTGACCAGCCCTGCACCCTTTTCTTTCATCCTGACCACTTTGAAGGCATGCCCAATGCATTTGTCAGGCAGCCACTTCTGTTTAGGGCAGGGTTAGGTCTCAAGGGTATTCCAGGAAACTAGAATGTCAGTTCACCTGTGAAAAATATTTGGCTATAGTTTTTAATGTTTTGAATCTGAATTTGTAAAACTAATCTTGTATATGGTAAGTGTCAATTATTCACATTAATGATTATTGCTATTTATTAACAAATGTTCAGAGAAGTTGCTGCATGCTGTTTTAAAAGTTACCTGGCTAACTGAGTAATCCTGCTGAGTGCAATAACCCTACCTGCACTGTAGTTTCTGGAAGGCAGGTGTCTGACTGATGTACATTGTCTATAAAAAAACCAAAGCTCCCTTGCACTTAACCAGCACAGTGGTGTATTTCATGTACAACCTATGACAAGTGACAACTTTTTGCAGTAAACTCAATTAAGAGGCATTTTTTGCTAGCATTTGACAGGTTTTATTTTTTTTTTTACAAAAGTAGTTTGAGACACTTTTTCTAGATTTCTCCCTAGGGTAGCTTTGCTGTAGTTCAACTTCTTTCAGTGTGAAGTAATGTATCTATGTGGTAGCTTTCAAAGCTATGCTTTCAAAGTAGTTTCCCCAACACTGCATATTTTACAATATCTTTAAATATGTTGATGTCAGCTGTATATGGTCAACCCAGAAGCAGTTACACTGTGAGTGTGCACAAGTATTTTAGCTTTGTTAAGTAGGTGCCAGCTGCTGTGTCACAGAATCAGATGCAAATCCACTGGGAAGAGGAGGTGAGATGCTAGGGCAGTGGTGTATGTTCAGATTTGAACATAAATCTTGGTGGTGTGTGTTCAGATTTGAACACACACCACCAAGATTTGTTTCCAGGAATAATCCTTGCCATTGATGATACACATGATCAAGTTAAATGCATGCACTGGGTTGGCCCAAACAGGTTCTTTTGGCCTGCTCGTGAGGATGTGCTATCTACTTGATGACGTACTTGAGCTCATCCCGCCCCCATAAGCCTGTGACATCACGACATATGGAAATTCAGAAAAAAGTGTGGGCCAGTATTTCTGAATAAAGGATGTATGAATAAACATCTTATAGTCACGTTTTTAGAGTTCAAAGTTATGTTTTGCATGCAAGTTTTAATCTAAATGAGATTCCAGCAAGGTAGTTTTCCATAGCCTATGCTATACATTGTATATGGGATTTATCCATTCCATTGATCTTTGTGATGAATTTATGCTTGATGATTTTGATTTCATGTACAACGTTAAATACTTAAATACTACTTTATATATATGACAGTTGAAAATTCTGATTGTTGCCCACTGTTAACTTTAACAAAATTAAATTCCCATTTTATTGAATGTTATATCATTAATTTCACAGGTAAAGGAATCCACACCATATTCAAAATGTTGATCGTCCCTTCAGCCCTATGGTCATTTTCAACCCCGTCATGCTCAGTTCAACCCTGTTATTTGATAGTTTTTTATTGATATTTTGATGATAAGAAGAAATATGAGGTTAAAGGTTCAATATGTAATACTGACAGCTAGTGTTTAAAAAAGTTACTGCAGTCGAAATTCAAAATACTGGACAGAGACGTCTCCCCCACTCAATCTTCCCCAGACTTGAAGTTCACGGGGGTTGCCAGGTTGAGAACACAGCATCAGTGTTGCTAGATGCTAGTCTTGCATAACCAGACTACTCCACAACACAGCGGAGTAGCTAACGTTAGATGCTGGCTATGTTGACAGTAAAAAAAGCCTGTGCTCACACGGAGCTCTGTACCCAACTGACAACCACCCTATCTCGTCTTAAAATTACGGCAACAACCGCTAAAACATCATCACCTCGCCTTCCTCTCTACCTGACTGACAGCCACACTTTCTCGGCTTAAAATTACGGCAACAACTCCTAAAAACACCACTACCTCCCCACCTCTCTACCGAACTAGCAAACACACTATCTCGGACTAAAATTATGGAAACAACCGCTAAAAAAAGCGCAAACTCATGGTCCTCTCTACCGATTTACAGCCACCCTTTCTAGTCTTAAAATTACTCACCGTTTGTCGGCTACTGCTGCTGAACAGGCTACATGTTATAAACAGCCGTGGCCTGCTTGCCTGGTCCTCTGGTAATGTTAGCAGTTATGTCGTGACCAGTCGGAATTACTTCACTGGCTGTGTCTCAATTGTTTTGTGAGAAACTAACTTGAGTAACGTTACGTTACTAAATTCATTGTGAGTACACAAATGTTGAAATTATTGAAAATGCATGTCCCTGGTAGCGGTGATAAATTAGCCTGAAGCTAATGCTCACCTGTTTAGGAGGAAATTAACCAACTCTGCATCCTTTTGGGCCTGGCTGTCAGAATGGGCAGTTGATAACAACACGGGCCAAAACACAAACAGACATTCCGTGACAGAACGGAAATTTCAAAGGAGAAAATACTGGCTTTAGCATTGTTGTCAGAAAACATAGTATTTCAGCTTAGCCTGTGAACCTTAATATCTGATGACATATTGTGGTCATTTTTGAGTTAATACAGTAAATATATTACATATTGCACCTTTTAATGTTTGTTGAATTGTGTGTGGAATTTACAGGACAATCGGAAAAACTATGAAAGCCTAATCAAATCCTAATGTTAATGCATATTTTATGATAAAATATGAAGGCTGATGATCTGATTTGGCAGTCAAATGAGTGAGTATTTGAAAATAAAAAATCTACATGGAATAGGATTTTAACCAAGGGACATCTGATTATTAAGGTTCTACAAGATTTTTCTTGAATATCTTTTCAAATCATATTTACACATGAGGTCCAAGTTGTCTGACGGGGTGGAACTCAAAACAACTTTCACTTAGAAAAAAATACCTAATGATGATTGGGATTTCATGCATAAGGTGGGAAAATGTATTGTTGTAATGTAATGTATGTTTAACTAATCCACTATGAAATGATCAGAAATATAATTACGGTATTTTTTTCAGAAAAGGTCTGATCCAAAAGGCACCTGTCTCAGAGAATCACCCGTGTCCAGCTTTAGAGTTGCTGAAAGTTAAATCAGCTGTCATGTTCGACTTCATGACACAACCGAAGAGTGAGTTCACATTTATGAATACAAAATGCATGAATAAGTCTGATTAGGCAAGCGGAAGGCTAAATGTAAAAACCAATTATATTTTATATATGTATAAAGTAGTGCTTAATACAGAATTTTATTATTTGTATAAATCCCACATGCTATGGGTACTTTACAAAATACAACAATGATGATGAGAAGGACTAATGATGATACCTGTATATCTTTAGCATACAACCATGGATGTATAATAAGAAGCTTACAACACAACAGCAGCTGGCTGCATTCATTCATGACGAAAGACCATACACAGTGTATGCGAAAGACGCCTGCTAGCTGCTAAACCTCAGACGTCATCAGCGCGCGCCTGCTGTGTTGCTCGCGCCATTCCTACAAACGTGTGTGTTTCCCATCTCCCATTACATTACAGCCGCTGCTACAGCACAGATTTTGTTTTTTAACCGTCGTTCTTTTAGGTGAGTCCGGTTTTATGTTTCTATTTTAAGACATTTGCTTGAGGAAAGAGGTTATTTAATTTAACATACACTGTCGGCCCTTGATTTCGCATTGACTAAGTTTAGCTTGCTTGCTAGCCCAAAGTTAGCGTTGGTGTTTGGGGTAACGTTATGCACGATTTGGAAGTGAAACGTTAGCCACTTTCATTAGTAAATGTGCGGTTATCTTATTTTCATTGTAAATGACACGCGAAGAGGGACACTAAAGCAACATAGGCTATATTGCGATAATTTCAGAGCTAGCTAATGAGGTCAAATTTGAATAAAAATAGTTTTAATGTAAAGGTAGCTAGTTAACGTTAGAGTTGTTGCTCTCTTCTGACCCCCTACCACTCAGCTTGTTTTGGTTCTCTCTGCGCTTCGAAAACCAACTAACCCACTTCGTAGACACGCTTTATAGCAGATGTGAATGTGATGATGTTGACATTTATCATAACGGTTTTATGCATATATGCCCGTCGGGGCATATAGCTGTAACGTTAGTTCAGTGTTGTTGTATTGTAGCTACACTCGAGTGAACGGACCTCTCTAGTCAACACTGTGTGTTGGGGTCCTATCCAACGTTAGCCAGCTAAATGTCTGGTGTTTTGCATATGCAAGCCCCTGTTGCTAACACTGGCTAGCTTAAACGTTAGTTGTCAAATGCTGGCTGAGTGAACAAGTAAGCTAGCGGCAGCAAAACTTTATCAGCTAGCTAGCTAATCACGCAGAATTCAGATGGCATTAACTTTAACAGTGACAATTAAAACGTTATCTCCGATGCGGCTAGTTTGATTTGACTAAAGCCAAGTTGTCCTCTGCCTGGCCCTATTACAATATAACTGTTAGTGTTAGCTGTCTCACATTGTATGTTAGCATGCTAACTTACCTGTTACACATGTTGCATGCTTACTCATTTACAAAATTACAAACTGTCAATAGCAGGCAGTCAAGCAAGGTTTATTTAGTAAATTCCTAGCGTATGTGGTGAGAGTGGGTGCATGCATTCATTTCTGACCTGGTCAAAACCCAGTATGTAACTGCGACATGTGCTTTTAAATGAGAAAACACTCGATAGAAAATCTGACAATGAGCCCTTTTCACAGAATATATTGTTATAGGAAAAGCATTGGTGTAAATAATGACATAATAATGGCTCAATTCCATCTAGCTGCTTTGTTTTCAGCGTCTTGGTATTGTGCATGCTGGCTCACTGTCCCACTGCCATGGCTTACTAAGACACAAAATGGACAATGGAGCCATTGTTAATGTTATTAGTAACACCTGCGCTTCTCCTCTATGACAAGTCAAAAGATCTGCATTGAGAGAGGCCTATGCTGTTACAGATCTAGTGGACTGCTAGAGGATCAGCACCAACAACAACATCTGACCACATTCCAGCTGCATATGGATGTTGTACAACTTTGGTATCCTCCTTTGTCAGTTAAAGATGGTTTGACACATTTGTAAAACTGACAGTACCATCATGTGTAGGAATTATGAGGAGACAACTGTTACAGTTGCACTGGAGGCACCTTACCTCACACTGATTGCCTGTCATTTTCAAAGGTTTCTCCTACTGTGAGTAAAGGACCTAACCTGAGCAACCTAAATGATCATCTTGGGAGTTTTGCAGTGATAGTGTCATCACTGAGAATGTCCACCCAAGTCATATGAGAGTCTTTAAATAAGACCAGGCCCTGCGTATAAACATGTACAGTATAAGCTTAATGTGTAACACAGACATTGTTGACACATTTGTTAATCTTGAACGTGTCTTAAAATGCTACACTGCTCACAACATGTGAATACAGATTTTTTAACACTTAAAGATAACTCATTTATTACATTACAACATGCCCAAAGCCTACGCTTACTGCTTATGCCATGAAGCATGTGTGCATAAGAAAAGCACTCAGTTGAGAATGGGGGTCTCTGCAGAATCTGTTTTTGTCAGTTACTGGGGTCAAATTTTGCATATGCTGGGGATGTCTAAATTCCACCCAAAGCTTTATGGCAATAATAACCATTAAATCTTAGTTTTCCCAAAATTAATAATTGCTTATACTGCAGGGATTCTACTACAAGGTAGAAACTCTGTAATACTTGTCAATGTGATTTTTACAGGACTTAAAGTCAACCATCATTTGTACTGTGCTTCAGTTTGGACTTTTCTCTCTTTTTATTTAACTAATTAAATTAGTAAATTTTTTTTAGCCAAGTAGGGATGATATCATAAATATTAACATGCATCGTGATGCCAAAATCGCAATGAAAATGTTTCAAGGCATGGTTGAAAGTCCGTTAACATGCGCACAAGTATCTGGGTTTAAGTTTAAGTCTTATCCTGGTGTTGATCATATTTAGAGTATGGCGTTTAGATGGAGCATAGTTTTTTGAACTGTAACGCCATTGCGTCAGCATCAGTCTTTTGACTGCTCTGTATCCAGCTTCTCTCTGCCATTTCTCTACCAGCTGAGTTTCCCCAGCAGTTGAGGGTGATCACAGTTTGATTTCAGGCTGTATGGACTCTGCTGCAGTAATTGCTGGATTTAACTTCTACATCCAGTAATGGATGATGAAGGCAACAATATCTTCTAAAATGACAATGTTATACTTCCAAATTCATTTCAGAATGTAGATTATAATTGCGACTTGAGTTGATGATACAGCTACACACATGGCAGAGACTGTTTAGAAACCTGGAGTAGGTATAACTCGGCTCCTATCTAGGTAGTCCAGCAAGCAAATTTGGGTTTTTCAAAAGTGAGATAAATGCTTATACACGTTTCTGAAACCAGGATATGATATTTACATTCACAAAAAATAACTGGGATACCCTATTCTACCAAAATACAAGTGTGCATTAAATGCAATCACTGTTGCATTATGGTTGGCAGGTGGATATTTTTCGCCAATTTTGTTTCATGTGGAAAATGATCCCTGTGTTTTGTGATGGCCACCAGAGACATCACTGCCCTTCATTAAGAGTAGACTGGTACTACTTCTGCTACAGTCACACCATATAACAGAATAAAACCTAATCGATAGAACCTTCCTAATAGATTTGTTACTGAATTTAGAGTTCAGGGATTGTTTATTAAAATAATCTGTCTCTTGTAATGTGACAACAGGTTTAGACAGAGCACTGTCTGCTACTGTATTCTTGTGTAGAGAGGGCATTAATTAAAAATGCAATTACAGAAGCACGCAATGGATCAGGATGCCGGATATTTGTTTCTGGGCTGTAGATGGCAGCCTTGCTCAGTATTTCTCCCCACTCTTATTGCAACTTACTTATGAAAGCTTACTTTGCCCACATTACCTCTGCGGGTCTCAAATATTTCCCCTCACAGTCAGTTAGAATGAATTGCTTACTAACATAATTTGGATGTTTTGTGTAAAGAAGTTTATTTTACATAGTTTGTATTTGGAATGATCTGCTTCTTTATAGTTTTTGACTGCAATATCTTGACATGATTAGTTGACAGACTAAGATAATGCATTTCTTCTTTTGTAGTTTTCAAAGTTTTTAATCTTTTACAACTATTGGGAATGCACTCAACCTTGAGGAAGAAGAGAAGTTGGCTGTGTTTTGGCAAAAAGTAAACAACCATGTTATTTTTTTTTTTTTCCTCATCTGATAAACTATTATTGACAAACTCTTCTGGAGATGTTGAGATATGACCTCCATAAGGAATGATTCATGATCATGAAGTAGGTCTGGTTGGGTTTATTACTCTATCTGAGAATCCCTATTTTGAGGCACAGAGGCAACTGACTCGGGTACTTTTGAAACTGAAAAACCCTGTTGGACCTGTGAAGCTGGGGTGTTTGAATACTATCTGGGACATAGAGCAGCTCTTTGCATGGTGAAGATGACTGCCAGTGTGTCTATCAGGTGTGCTTTTCTTTATTCAGAAGGATTTGTTTCTTTCTCAGTATGTTTGACAGTGTTTTCAGCGCTACTTGATCTATAATAAAATGGGTGAGAAAGGGATAAAGCCAGACAAAGCAAAAAGGAAGTTTCCTTGTTCTGACATTTTTGTAGATGTAATTTGACTGCTTCAGCTTCCAGTTGATGTTTTATTTTGCTGTTTTTCCGTTTGGTGAAACTATTTTAAAATGTTTTTTTTTTTTTTTCCTCAACTCAGCCAGAACTTTTTACAACAAAAGCAATGAAACTCTTCTTTTGTCGGTTCCTTCCTCCTCCCCCTCCCTTCTCGTATTCCCCTGCAGATATATCCAGCTATGGATATGGACGGTGCCAGTTCAGTGGTGCTGCAGGCCTTAACCCAAGCTACCAGTCAGGACACAGCTGTGCTGAAACCTGCCGAGGAGCAGCTCCGACAGTGGGAGACGCAGCCAGGTTTCTACTCTGTCCTTCTGGTGAGGGGTGGTGACAAATAATAAGGATACAGTTGCTGGAGTGAAAACTATTAAAACTCTAATGAATGTGGTGTATCTTACAGAAAATGTTAGGTTTGTGTGCATTTCTGACGGACATTTTAAGTAAGTTCAAAATGTTTAAGTAACTTAATTCAAACGATAGGAGAGTGTTTCTTTGTGATCAGTTATTTGAAGGAAGGTTATATGAAGGATTAAATAATTTTCCATCTGCATAACAAAAGCAGATTGAGAGGTTATGTGTGACATTTCATTTTGGCATTTTTGCACAACAACTAATCGCAGCAACAAACCACAAGATGGTAAGAGGTAGGGAAACAGGTAGAAAAAGGGCAGTGTAGGGCAGTCAGCTAGGAATTGATTTGTGTTAATGGAATATAAAAATTTTAGCATGTTTTAACCAAACTTGTCTAAGATCAAGCATGGCCAAAATATGAATAGTGGTGTAATAGAATAATTTAACCGCTTAGTGTGCGGTCATCCTCTGTCCTGACAGCACCTAACTTTTGGTTTATATTCATCACAAATCCTATGTTGATCCTTAAAGGAACACTCAGACATTTTAGGAAATATGTTTGTTTACTGTCTTAGTCGGGTGTAAATGAGATGATGGAATTAACTTTCATTCAATAGAGGGACTGGCCCAGGATGTGTTCTGCCTAGCTAAGCACAAAGCCTTATTCCATTCACAGGAAAATATATATAGTTTTCTATATTTTTGTCCTTGCTTTTGTCCTTTGCTTGAATACATTGTGGAAAAGGGAGACATAAACAACACAACATCCCGTTTAAGTCAAATTATATCTTACAAGGCACATTTTCAGCACCCTGTCCACTAGGGGTGTGCAAAAAATCAATTCACATTCGTATCGCGATTCAAGCTCTACCGATTCAAAATCCATTCATAGAATTCCAAAAATCAATTAATATTTTTTTTTATTGTACGTTTACTGCAATCACATGGGAAAAGTAACTACATTTACATACTGTGAATCGTTTTTTTTTTAATTGAGAATCGTTTTTGAATCGAAAATCGATTTTTGAATAGAATCTTGAGCCTAAAAATCAATATCGAATTGTGACATTTTCTGAATCTTAATATCCTCAACACTAATGTGGCTTGTGTAGCATTTTATTTGTCTGACCTGTCTAGCTAATCATCTAATCACAGTACACAGTATTGATTTAAAATGTGCAATATAAGGGCTTTTTGTGCCTGCCAGATGATCAACAAAGTCTAACTTCTAGTTTTGTGTTATTGGAGACACACATGGTTTGACATTTCAGAAAATGTTCTTGACAAAATTGAGTTTATGCTTCATTTTGTGTATCTGCCTGTGCTGCCATGGTCCATATCAATTAAACCAAAGGTGCACAATGTCTCCTGTCTCGTTTAATTTAGGAGAGTTATGTCTCTGTACATCACGAGGGACAGCATCAATAAATCAAATGTTAGCCAAGCCAGCTAAATTCCAGTTGCCTTGATGCATCTAATAAAAGTTTAAGGGCAATGGGCAGATTTCTACTTGCATATTCAAGTAAAGATGCACTTGACTTTGCAGCCATGCTAATGGCCTTCCATTCCCCTTGATACAGAACAGAAGCTGTTTTATATCACTGTTAAAGCAAAAATAAAACTTACTACTTTCATTTAACTCATGTTTGTTCCTACATCTTCTAAACCTGGAAATACGGGAGCCAATATTCAAATTGATGATATTACTGTGCTGTTCTTTATGGAGCTCCTGCCTTTGCAGTGAGTAGGAGAATGACCTTGAGAAGACTGTGAGAGTACTCAGCCAGATTTTCTAGGGTTATGGCTACATTTTACAGCTCAGAAATTTAAGCACTTATAAGATAATAAAAAATTACATTAGCGTGTTTCCAACTTAGACGCTAGGTCACAAAGTCAGTGTGCCCTATTTTAATGGAGCCGCTCCTTAAAGTATGGCTTGATAGCATCGCAGGTCTGCATCATTATTCTTCAGTATTGTTTGAGTTGTTTTCTCTCGTAGAGTCTGAGCTGTCACACTTCATTAAACTGAGTATGTCCTTAAAATTGCCTGGTGTTACCCATTTAAGTTAACAAAAACAATGTCAGCTAAGCATTTTTTTTCTTCCCTCCCATAGAATATCTTCAATAACCACATGCTCGATGTGAACGTCAGGTGGCTGGCTGTGCTGTACTTCAAAAATGGCATTGACAGATACTGGAGGAGAGTAGCGCCTCAGTAAGTGCCTGCTTGTGTTCCCTATTGCTGTCAGCCTTGCTCTCCCACTTTTCCATCTTAGGCTTTTCTTTTCAACGGTCTCATCACACTCTTACTCTGCCTCTATTTATCAGTCTTAATCTCTCTGCCTGTTTTTGAGGCTTTGTCATTCTCAGATATTTTTTGTCACAGATTTGTCGCTGCATTTTTCTGTTTTGTTCCTATTCCTCATTGCCTACATTTTCCCCATTGTCTTTTCTTTTACCAGTTATAGCTTACGTCTGCAGTTCTTCTTCACCACTTTTCACAGCATTCTTCTTTCTCGTTTTTACCTTCTATCCTGATTATTCATATCATTGTGCTCTGATTTTATACTCTGTTTATTCCTTTGTGTCTCTTTTGTCTGGTGGTAGATCGGCTTTGAGGATTTCAAATCCCACGGTCTGTCTTTGGGAACCTGACTAGCTGGCTTTTGTTAGATTTGAATTAAACATTTGCTCTTAAATGCTCAGGACAGTAGTTTGCTTGATGTGTTTAGTTATCTCTTTGACCACTTCAGATTATTGCTATTCTCTTTAAAGTTTTCTCCTCTTACTAACGTTTTTCCACTCTTGTCAGTAGTACAGTAAACCGAATTCCATTTGCTAGAGTGCTGTGCAAGGGCTTTTGGTCCTTGGGCCATTTATGTGATTACCTTTGGACCATTTATGTGATTACCTTTTGTACCATAGCATTAATCTAATAGTTGGATACTACGTAGTGTCTCTATTCAAAGCTTAGGCCACATTACATTGTATTTTTATTATTATTTTTTATTTTATTAACAGTAAAATTGTATCACAACTAAGATTAGTTTGAGTTTAGAAAAAAATTAAACCACAAGAAAACAATTAATCTAACATGCTGAAATATTGTTAAATCCCTTAGACATGCATGTTGAATTCTTAGGTCCATTTTGATTTTGACTTTTATTTCTGTAAGAAACTGGCCAAATGTAGATACTACGTTGTGTCAAGATATTGCAGAAGAAAATCCGAAAATGATTTATTGCGAATTAAGTAACCCTTACAAGGAATTTGCCTTGGTGGTTGGTGCATATATAAACATGTTAAACATTAATATGAAATTAAACAATTAAATTAGTTAATGATCAATGCAACATCACTGGATAATTTGTGGTTTTTGTATCACTCCCTCAATGAGCAAGAACCAACCAGCCATCCCTTCGATACTGCTGTTTGATTTGTCTGGCTTTTAATATAAAGTTGTAAGGAGAAACCAGTCAAAGAGTACTAGAATGTATGGACTTAATATGCCTTTTGCCAGACATTTTGACATGTCAAGGCTGAAAAAGCACATGTGTAACTAATGTTGTAAAAGAAATGGTGAGATTCAGTTGTGGTTGGTTTTCAGTTCCACAGTCCTAGTATTGTGCATGCTGGCCTTCTGGCATGGAGGAATGGCTCATTTTAAGTGTAATGGAGCCATCATTAATGTTATTAGTTCCCCCTGTGCTTTTTCTGCTTTGACAAGTCAAAAGGACTGCTGTGAAAAAGGTCAATTCCTTTTTCATAACTTGGAAAAAGTCCCTCCTCATGCCTTTTTTATTAATGCTATCTTGTACTGTAGGCATGCTATTTGTCCATAATGCTAGAATTATGAGATTGTAATTTATTTTGTGTTTATTATAAATAACAATAGAACATTTAAAAAAAAAAATAATCTAAAAAACAACCAAGAGAGTCAGTGAGAGAGTGTTAGCAGAAGCACAGGAGTTTCTGTCACAACTTCACCTACCTCCCAAAGTGCACAGAGAAGGGAAAAGTCTAAAGAGGTCAACACTCTGTACACTTGTAGTATAAAAATGTACGACCAGACCAGAATCATCATGATGATGACCCCAATGAAAGCCACAAGCAGAAACGCGTTGGTCTGAAAATATATACTACAAGCAGACCGGATAAGACTTAATGCCAGAATTAACCAGACACATTTTTTCTGTGGGCAGTGAGGTGTTAAATTGTTGTGCTATATTGTAATTTATATTTTTGTGCTTCATTAACTTTCAGCTCAGAAAGGTACATGTACAGGTTAAAAAATACAATTATTAAAAGTGACATTTTTGAAAGTCACAGGTCAAGTAGTAATAACTAATATAAATCATGGATCAGTAATCAGGTGTACCTCAAAGCTATTTCTGTCTGCAGTCAGTTTTCAGTTTCACTAAAATAATTGCCCAGCAACCGAGAAAACATTTATGAAAATGTCTTTTTCTTGCATTTCTGAGTGTATTTTGTGGTGTCTTATATGGGGCACATACATCTTGGCTTTTGACTGTTGTGAGGTGCCTCCCCAACGTGAAATCATTCTGCTTTAGCAAATATAATGTGCCATAGTTTGACATTTTAATTTAGTTTTTTTGTTAGTGTCATGCATACAAGCATGCCCAGCCTACACACGCTTACAAGACACCACAAGTTTATATAAGCCAAGTCCAGAATGCATGCATTTGCATAATCTTTTTTAAAATGCTGACAGCTCATTCCTGTTCTTTTTCCCTGAAAGGCTTTTAAAATACTTATTGCATTGCTTTGAATGACCTGAAAAAAGAGTGATGTCTCTAACAGAGTAAAACCAAAATATATCCTGCAAAAGTAATGTGCTAGTTGAAATAAAAAATCGAAGCAATTTACTACAGAACATATACATAGGGATGGAATGGTACACAGATGTCACGGTTCAGTTCATACCTCGGTTCAGACATCACAGTTCGGTACAATGGAGGGAAAAGCAAAAGCAAAATGCAGAAGGCAATTTTTTTCAGGCTGTACCACCTAGTGTCGTACAGTCTCTCCCCTGAGCTAAGTCCTTGAGTATTTTGAACTTTTACACCACTTAAAGTTTAAATCACACAACATAAAAAATAGAAAAATAATATACCCTCTCTCGCACAAAAAGGTGTGTAGAAAACATTTGGAGACGAGACACACACCGCGTAATTAACGAACCACGACCCAAACTACGACCACAGACAGCCAAATGATCATCTGGATAACCGAGATCTACAGCTGAGGCGGACTCTGTCCATGGACACATCGGTATACTGCACAAACTGCTTTATGGAAGAGTGGCAAAGAAAGCCATTTCTTAAAATATCCAAAAAAGTATCGTTAAAGTTTGCCACAAGCCACTGGGAGACACACCAAACCTGGAAGAAGGTGCTCTGGTCAGATGAAACCAAATCGAACTTTTGGAACAATGCAAGCGTATGTTTGCGTAAACAACACAGCTCATCACCTGAACACACCATCCCACTGTCAAACATGGTGGTGGAGCATCATGGTTTGGGCTGCTTTTCTTAGCAGACAGAAGATGGTTAAAATTGATGAAGATGGATACCAAATACAGACCATCTGAAAAACCTGATGAGTCTGCAAAAGACTGAGACGGGTTGTCTTCAACAAGACATGATCCAAACCTAACAAATCTACAATGAATGTTCACAAATAAACATATCCAGGTGTTAAATGGCAAGTCAAATCCAGCGTAATCAATCGAATCTGTGGAAAAACTGAAAACTGCTGTTCACCAAAGCTCTCATCCAACCTCACTGAGCTTGAGCTGTTTTGCAAGGAGATGGGCAAAATGTCAGTCTCGATGTGCAAAACTGATGAAACCTTAAACTTACGCTGTACGCAAAAGGTGGCTGCATATACTAAGGGGCTGAATTTTGCACACCATTTCAGTTTGATTTTAAAAGGTTGAAATCATAAATTTCGTTCCACTTCATGATTGTGTCCCACTTGTTGTTGATTCTTCACAAAAAATTACAGTTTTATATCTTTATGTTTGAAGCCTGAAATGTGGCAAAAGGTCGAAAAGTTCAAGGGGGCCGAATACTTTCGCAAGGCACTGTAGCTGCAACAGCCTGAAGTGTGTAAAGTAAGATGTAAACAATAAGTACCCCACATCCTCTTCAGACTCCATCTGTAACTTGTAAACAAAATAAGACGATCAGCTATAAAAAATGAAAATACAGCATGTCTGTTCTCTGCAAAGACTAACTAAATTACCTGAATGCAACGTTATCACGACGTCTCCCGGCCATTTTTCACCGCAGAAAGCTGCTCCCTGCCTGGCTAAAGCTAATATAGTTAGCCTGAAGAAACAAGGCGTCTTTCCTAACTAACGTTAGGGTTCGGAGCCGCGACACTGGAAACGTAACACTAATCTAAAACGGCAGTCTTATCCACCACTCTCTCGCCTGTACTACTGGAACTGACTGGGAAACCAAAGTTTTCCCAAAGTTGCAATCTTAAAGGGGTCGGCGGGTCCTCTAACTCTTGTGGGTCGCCACCACTCGCCATACTCGTCCTTAGTGCTGCTATCTCTGACTCCATAAAACCGCATACGTAGGTGGAGCTCGGCTACATAGGCGGCGCGCCAATCAGAGCTAAAGTTGGACTACAGATTAGGTGTCTCTAAAGAACCTGCATATCTAACAGTAGTTCCGCATTACATTAGTTCCGCATTACATTAATTAATTTGCATGTGAGTTTTATGTATTTTTAAACTGTGTATTCTCCGTGTAAATTCATGCACCAAACCATGACTCCCGAACCGTTCCACCCCTACATATACACTATAAAGTTGTGAGGCCTGTACTACGAAGCAAGATTTGGTGTTACCGAGGTAACTTCAGATTCAACCCAGGGTTTTGTGTATCACAACGGTGGATAACTTGTTACCGGGTTAAATTGCCAATGCGCACATCGGTTTTAATTATATTTTTATATGTTTTATTTGCTCCCATGATTGCTTACCACTGCCAGGGTTGCAACTGAAATAATAGGCTAAAGCAACAACAGTTTAATTATGGTCAGATCTTGTGCATGACTGATGGGGAAGTGATATTGATAAGCGTTGTGATTTACGCATCTACAGCGTTGGCTATTTTTTTGCCAGCCCTCCTTCCTGTTTTAGGAAGCAGCGACTGTATTGCGTTTGCCTGTAAAACCGTGTCTGTGTTCTTCATATTTATGTAGAATTATAGTTTGCTCTTCTTATGTAAAATATGCGGCTCTGGTAAACTTGTCCATGTTTGTGTGAATGTTTTATGTGAATGCGCGCGCCGCTGGGTTGGGAAACCTGGGTTGATTGAACTGGTTGATAACCACCATCGTGACACAGCTTAGGCGGGACCGCGGATGTTAGGGTTATTGAAGCTGGGTAACTGAAATAAATCCAGGGCATGTTGATCTTGATTTGTAGTACAGGCCTCTGCTGTGTGACTGGCTGTATATTTTCAAACTTAAATGATTTCTATTGTATTAATAACCTCAATTTAGCTACCTACAGTAACATTAAAGTTTTTCAAACCAAATCTGCTTTTGTTCTTTATTTTATATTTTTTAATATAAAATAACTGAAAAAATGCTCAAGCAGAGACACCTTACTTAAGAGATCAAAAACATTTAGACAACCTGCCTTGGATTAAGATGGAACTAAAATGCTTTGTATTTACTGTAAGTTTAAAATGTGTCCCCACCAACAAATGATGTGGCCTAACTGAAATAAGAGCCCTGCATTTTAGCCAGAGCCTGACGCTGCCAGACTTATTTACGTTCTTTGGGCTGGGCTTCTGGCCAATTTTCACGCCATAGATCACACGCGGGCCGAACATTGGGCCTGTATCGGGCTTCTCCTTTTTTATGTTTTAGACATTCAATAAATTTAAAAAAAGAAACTATGAAATGTGCTGCGGTGTTGGAAACAACACAAGACCATGCTACCGCGACTGTCGAGACTGGTTCGCACAGTGTTTAGTGTCCCCGCCAGCTGCAGCGACTGCGAGCGTGTCTTCAGCACAGCTGGAAGAGTTATAGAAGACAGGAGGACTGGACTGAAACCCTCCACGGTAGATGCTGTGCTCTACAAAAGATTGTACTTCTGTCGTGTGAATTTGATTGTATAGCTCGTTTGTTTTTCTGCACGCCCTTGTGAGCAGCAGCAGCCTGCCTCAGCTTGTCAAAAATGCCTATAAAGGCTACTATGGTGGTCATAATAAACATTTAGTGATATGGTTGACATGTTTAATATCTAATGGATTTTATTGTAGGCAAGTCAGGTGTTGACTTGAAAAACTAAATTGATCAAACGTGGTCAACTTGCTGGAAGGAATCTTCATGGATGTGAAATGAGTTGTGCTGCTCCTGAGTTTTTCCTTAAAGCTATAGTGTGTAGTTTCTGTCGCCCCCATGAGGAATTCTAAGTAATGACAACAAAAATGCTTTTGCACCCTCATGATACAAGCCTTCTGTAATTGTGCAACACCCCCACCCCTCCTCCACGCAGTTGCTTGTAGCCAAGGAGGACACGGAGGATTAAAATAACATGACTGACTCTTCAGAAGAGGTTATCTTCGCTCGATTATCTGTGCGTGAAAGTCGCCGAAAGACATAATCTTCTGAACATGACCATACTGAGAAATACAGAGAGTTTTGTGGAGCTGAAAGTCTTAATTAGCATTGTAGCAACTTATTGGGCAATTGCTTGAATGTAACTGACGTTTATTAATATAAAAAAAGTTACACACTAAAGCTTTAACAGTCGTCATTTAAAAAAGACAACCTTAATTCAACAAACAAAATAATGCTCCAAACATTTTTCTAAATTAACTTAATGAAGAAATGTAATATAACCACTTTTCCATTTCAAACAAAACTGAAGGTTTTTAATGGCTGCAACAGTAGTATAGGCTGTGTTATGGGGAGAAGGTAAAAACAACACAGGCTCCAGTCGGGTTTGGGCCAAAAATTCTGATACGCTGTCGGACAAGGTCTGGACTAGGGCCTGAGCGTCGGATCAGGGCCAGGCCTCTACTCTCTATTGTATCAGGATAACTTTACTCTGTGAATCGTCTTATGCCTTTCTTGCCCAGTCATTTTTTTTTTTTTCTTTGCTTACAAATACGAAACAAGACTCAGGCACGCACCTTCTTATGTTAATGTCGATTTTAATCTCTCATCCCATCTTTCTTTAAAACTTTCCTTGCTCCCAGATTCCCAACATATGTTTGTGTTGTAAATCTTGTTTCACTAATTCACGCTCTCCCCAGTAGTAATTTGTCTTCCACCCATACCTCCTCTCTCTCCGCCGAAGGTTACTACATGATTTATTCCTCACTCTTCCTCACATCAAACACCCTCCCACTCCGTCTAGCTTCAGCAGCAGTTGAAGTTGGCAGAACAGGCTAAATTATTGCAAAAATAATTTTGACACTGTCACTCTTTTGCACACACACCCTACTCTTTTTGAGTTGGGAGAGAGCAGGTTTATCCAAAGCTTACTGATTAAATCAGGCAGCTGGAAGGTCCTGCACTATAGTGTTATAAAGGGATTTAATTGATCCCATAACACCTTGGCAGATAAATGTGATATTCAAGTATGCAAGTCCAGAATTTGAAATGAAATTCTAAGGAGTTTCTTAGGATGTGAGCTACATTCAACAATGCCATATTATTATTATTATTATTATAATGTGAAATGGTGGCTCAGTGTCTAGCACTCTCGTCTTGTCATGAGATGGTTCAAAACTTGGCCTTGCATTTGTCTTCCTAAATCCTTATTAGAGATGCACCGATTGACCGGCTGGTGACCGGATTTTCACGTGATCGGCCGATGACCAGCCGATATGCCGATTTTATGCCGGTCAAATGCTGTGAATAAATAACATTGTAAAGGCTGCCATACACAATGAATTATATATAGGCTAGCAAATAATAACAATAAACCCACTATTAATTACATTATCTTAATGCAGTGTAACTACTGTAGCATGTAAATAATACACATACAATACAAACTTGAGCAAGGGCGTTCAACGTTCGCCATTATATCGAAATCGCTATTCTCCGACATGCACTCTAACAATCACAGAAGTTTAGTTTGCAAAATATATCCCCTTTTTTGGGGGGGGGGATATTGGATGTGAAAACAAGGAAATGGTTCTTCCATAACATTGCACTTTAGATGTGTGTGAATTTCCCACACCAGGAGTAATTTATATAGTTCTATTTTATAGCGATCGATTATCTGTTAAAAAAATGTAAAATGTTCTATTAAAGAAAAGATAGAAAATAATTATTTGTGTGTGCGGTAAAGTGGTTAGAAAAAATGAAATTGTTATCGGCAAGTCAAACTCAATAAAAAAAAATCGGAAATCGGAATCAGCCTAGAAAATTGTAATTGGTGCATCTCTAATCCTTATGGAATATAATCTTAAATCCATTTAATAAAACTGCCCCAAGTAGTGCACAACTGTTCTAACTAGTCAGACAGGCAAAGCTTGAAAAGTGTTTCACTGGTATTTCACTGGTAACCAGGTGAACGTAGTTCTTAAGAGATGTCCTTCTTGTTAACCGCACACATTGATGTGTGTGTATTTCATTGTTGACTTTTTTCTTTTCTTTAGCAAGTCCAGATATTGTTACTCTTGCTCTTCATTCTTTCTTGACCCGCTTACTTCTTCTTAACATCTTACTGGTTTGTTCACAGTGCTTTATCAGAAGAGGAGAAGACATCATTGCGTGCTGGCCTCATCACAAATTTCAATGAACCGGTCAATCAGGTTAGTGACAAAATGGGATGTACTGTTCAGTTTTATAAACTGGTACAGTGTCGTAGTTAAGATTACTTGGTATAAAACCAGATAATGTACAAAGAAGCTGTCTAAAAGCACATACCACTTTTTGCAATTCCATTTTACTTGTATTTAAATAAAAGTTTTGCTATGTTGTACTGTAATGATTCAATTATGGTACCGGTATGTAAATATACTTGCCAATGGGTTATCCTCCATAATTAACACTAGATCTGCAATCGTTATCAAAGTTACATTAGTGTTAGTGATTATTTATATTGCCCAAAATCACAAATTTGCCTCAAAGGGCTTTACAATTTAAACGGCATATGACACTTAACTAATGTAACTAGTTTGTTACCCAGTTTGTTATAGGTCAAACTTTAGATTTTTGTAGTAGTTTGACTTAAACATGCAGGTGCACTCCACTATAATTAGACCTGCACTGATGTCAAACTTCATTGAATATAGGTCATTATTTCTTTGTATAATTTGATATAGTAGACTCTAAAAAATGATTTCCTTTTTTTTTTTTTTTGCTACATTGCCTTGTTGTGCATACAAGAAATGAAGTGTGAGGAAGAGAAATAATCCTTTAGAAGCCCAGTTATTAACAAAGTGGTGTGAAGGAAGATGTGGTGAGAAATACATTGGTATTTCAACTACCTGTTGACACCAAAACTATTTTGTAATTTTTCTGATGGCATCTAGTAAGATCAGACCAGCTGTTCCATCCAAATGAAAGAGGGAAATGCAGCTTCTATTCTTGTCTTTAGGAGGTAAAGAGAAGATTTTCCATTAGGAAACTAAAAGGCTTTGTACCCACCACTGGCATTGAGAAGGCTGTTATTTCACATTTAGAACCACAATGTGTAAAGGTGTGTTTTTGTAATGAGTTTTGCAGAGTGTCTATTGGAATACATTATAGCATCATAAAACACCATCCTGTTTACGATCCCAACTGCTCTGTATCGCCGGTGTGCCCTTGATAGGTGCTCAGGCAGTGACGCAAACGTTGGATCTTCCAAATACACAGCAAGTGTAATTGGGGACGATTTTAACATTTTGCCTAATTCAATCAGGCTGTAATGGCATTCTTTAGGTTAACAGTGATGGAATTGCCTTTATTGTGATAATAGAGATTTTTGCCACACTAAAAAACTTGCATGCCTCAAATAACATCAGTGAAGCAGCCACCAACCTCACCAAATGTACACTGAACAAAATTGTAAATGCAACACTTGTTTTTGCCCCAATTTTTCATGAGCTGAACTCAAAGATCTAAGACATTTTCTATGTACACAAAAGGCCTATTTCAAAATTGTTGTGTCATTCAGCCACGACCATCACCTCATGTTGCAGCATGATAATGCACGGCCCCATGTTGCAAGGATCTGTACACAATTCCTGGAAGCTGGAAACATCCCAGTTTTTGCATGGCCAGCATATTCACCGGACATTTCACCCATAGAGCATGTTTGGGATGCTCTGGATCGGCGTATACAACAGCGTCTTCCAGGTCCTGCCAATATCCAGCAACTTCGCACAGCCATTGAAGAGGAGTGGACCAACATTCCACAGGCCAGAATCAACAACCTGAAGCCTGTACTACGGAGCCCCATCAGTCAGGACCAAGATCTGACCATAATTACACTTGTGCTTTCCATAAACTGTCGTTGCTTTAACCTGTTATTGCAGTTGCAACCCTGACAGTGGGAAGCCATCGTCAGAGCAAATAAAACATATAAAAACATAATTCAAACCGATGTGCGCATTGGCAACACCTGGCTCAAGACGCCGACAAATAGCCGATATGTAATTCCCTCCCATTAAAATATATATATTTCATAAAAATACCCATCGGGGAATGTTAACGGGGTTGTCGGTCTCTAAATGTTTTAACTTTTATATGCGCACCCCTCTCTCCCCTCTCTCTCCCCCTCTCTCTCTCTCGCTCAGTGCACCGAGCTCCGCCTGGTCTTCAAAGAACGGTGACGCCGTTATCAACAGAGTATTGATTGATCAGTAGGCGGTACTTTAAAACCGGTTGATCTCTGATCTCCAACTTAACCTGCTCCCGACCAGAGGCCTGTACTACAAAGCAGGATTTGGCGTTAACGAGCTAACTTAAGGCTCAACCCAGGATTTTCTGTACTACGAAGGTGGATCACTTGTTATCGGGTTCAATCGCCGTGGTAACTCATGCTGAACACCTAACCTGAGGCCTGTACTACGAAGCAAGATCAACATGGCCTGGATTTCTTTGTTATCCGGCTTCACTAACCCTAACAACGGTGGTTCCAGATAACCGGTGTCACGAAGGTGGTTATCAACAAGTTCAATCAACCCAGGTTTGTCCAATCTAGAGACGCGCGCGTTCACATAAAAGAGGCGGTGTTTGCGCACCACGACCAATCGCAAACATCTACCAGAGCCGCATATTTTAAACAAGAAGAGCAAACTATAATTCTACATAAATATGAAGAACACAGATATTTTACAGGGAAAATGCAATACAGTCGCTGCTTCCTAAAACAGGAAGGAAAGCTGGCAAAAAAAAATATAGCCGACGCTGTAGATGCGTAAATTACTCTTATCAATATCACGAGTTACCACTAGCATGAGTTACCACCAATAGCATGAGTTACCACGGCGATTGAACCCGGTAACAACTGATCCACCTTCGTAGTACAGAAAATCCTGGGTTGAGCCTTAAGTTAGCTCGTTAACGCCAAATCCTGCTTTGTAGTACAGGCCTCTGGTCGGGAGCAGGTTAAGTTGGAGATCAGAGATCAACCGGTTTTAAAGCACCGCCTACTGATCAATCAATACTCGGTTGATAACAGCGTCACCGTTCTTTGAAGACCAGGCGGAGCTCGGTGCACTGAGCGAGAGAGAGGGGTGCGCAAATAAAAGTTAAAACATTTAGAGACCGACAACCCCGTTAACATTCCCCGATGGGTATTTTTATGAAATATATATATTTTAATGGGAGGGAATTACATATCGGCTATTTGTCGGCATCTTGAGCCGTGTGTTGCCAATGCGCACATCGGTTTGAATTATGTTTTTATATGTTTTATTTGCTCTCACGATGGCTTCCCACTGTCAGGGTTGCAACTGCAATAACAGGCTAAAGCAACGACAGTTTATGGAAAGTACAAGTGTAATTATGGTCAGATCTTGGTCCTGACTGATGGGGCTCCATAGGGAAGTGATATTGATAAGAGTAATTTACGCATCTACAGCGTCGGCTATATTTGTTTTTGCCAGCTTTCCTTCCTGTTTTAGGAAGCAGCGACTGTATTGCGTTTTCCCTGTAAAATATCTGTGTTCTTCATATTTATGTAGAATTATAGTTTGCTCTTCTTGTTTAAAATATGCGGCTCTGGTAGATGTTTGCGATTGGTCGTGGTGCGCAAACACCGCCTCTTTTATGTGAACGCGCGTCTCTAGATTGGACAAACCTGTGGATGATATTGTTCCAGCAGTAGCATAGAAGACGAGATGACACATCAAAATGAATATAAAAGTCAGGGACACGTCAAAGTGGATCTCAGCAAGTCTGTCAACCCTGATTCCGACAGGCTGGTTGGTGTCAGTTGCTGTCATCGTCCATTGTATATACTGTATATCTGGTGTTCCCCAGAGGCTAGTGGCACATGTACTATAATATTTAAACACACATTTGTGTTACTTTACTGACTACCAACACAACTCCCCCCAAAAAAAAAACACAGAGCGATGCAGCAAAATATATATATTTTTTTCTGTAACAAGACTAAGATCCAAACACTTACAGAATCTGCCAAAAAATGTTGTGCCTTTTTTAAATACATTTTATTTTTAACGCGCGTCTCTAGATTGGACAAACCTGGGTTGATTGAACTTGTTGATAACCACCTTCGTGACACTGGTTATCTGGGACCGCAGTTGTTAGGGTTAGTGAAGCTGGATAACTGAAAGAAATCCAGGCCATGTTGATCTTGCTTCGTAGTACAGGCCTCAGGTTAGGTGTTCAGCATGAGTTACCACGGCGATTAAACCCGATAACAAGTGATCCACCTTCGTAGTACAGAAAATCCTGGGTTGAGCCTTAAGTTGGCTCGTTAACTCCAAATCCTGCTTCGTAGTACAGGCCTCTCTTCAACTCTACGCGAAGGAGATGGGTTGTTGTGGTCACACCAGATACTGGTCCCCCTCGACCCCCCCAATACAGTAAAACTGCACATTTTAGAGTGGCCTTTTATTGTGGCCAGCCTAAGGCCCACCTGTGCAATAATCATGCTGTCTAATCAGCATCTTGATATGCCACACCTCTGAGGTGGATGGATTATCTCGGCAAAGAAGTGCTCACTAACACAGATTTCTTTCTTTCTTTTTTTTAAGATAATTTTTTTTGGGCATTTTAGGCCTTTAATTGACAGGACCGATGAAGAAATGAAAGGGGGGAGAGAGAGAGGGGGAATGACATGCAGCAAAGGGCCGCAGGTCAGAGTTGAACCCGGGCCCGCCGCGTTGAGGAGTAAACCTCTATATATGGACGCCCTCTCTACCAACTGAGCTCTCTGGGCACCCACTAACACAGATTTAGACAGATTTGTGAACAATATTTGAGAGAAATAAGCCTTTTGTATACATAGGAAAAGTCTTAGATCTTTGAGTTCAGCTCATGAAAAATGGGGGCAAAAACAAGTGTTGCATTTATAATTTTGTTCAGTGTATTTAATTGAGCTTTAGTGACAACTTTCTGTAAGTTCACTATTTTAATATACAGTAGATGTCTGTATGCCAAAAATGGGTAGCCCGGTTACTGTAGACATGCGAAAGTTAAACTTTCCCAAATTGGTCTAAGTAGGATTTAAGCAATGAATATAAGTAAATGTTACACAATCAAATAAGAAGGTTAGAAAGGATGTTTTAAAGACACAAATTGTGCATATGGGGACTTCATTCGAGGGTCAAAAAGGTTGCTATATTATTTTTACAGTTCTCAGGGGAATGCTGCAACAAACTAATAATTCAGAATCAAACGGTGGTGATACATCTGTCTGAGGGGACATGGCAGGTGGCCCTGAATGTTAGCTATCCATCCTGCTTTCTACAGCTTGTGTATCCCTGAGGGACAACCCTGCATTTAAACCATTTAAACATAATTTGTCTCACCAGTCACTGCCCCTCCTTGTCGTATCAATCAGGGTTGTGTGTGAGTTTCAGAAGAAGAATAAGAAGTAGAAGACCTACTTTATTATCCTGCAAGGTGAAATTATATTACACTCTGTTGGTGTTGCACATTACACGCAGGCCCGAATATGCACAAACAGGACCTTATACATACACTAATGGAGTGCTGTCAGGAGGGCTGCCCATTAAAGGTGCCTAGATCAGTTGGAGGTTCGGTGCCTTGCTCAAGGCATTGGCATTGCCCAGGAGCTGAACTGGCACCTCTCCAGCCAAGCCAAGTCCCTACGGAATGAGCTATTGCCACCCACAATCGGTGTTGTGTGTGCAGTTTACATTTATAAGTTCTATAATCCAGGCAAATTTTATGACCTCACCTGGCTTTACAAAACCTAATGACTTATTGATACTTGAAAATTAAATTGACATGCACACTGATTATTTATTACTTAGTTAAATTAGATTGTTAAAGGCATAGAGGTGTTTTCATTGAAGCATGCATTCTATAGCAACAATGCAATCAATTATTTTCTCTTTTTTTATAAGTGGTTGTGCTGTTAAACACTAATGGGTATCAAAAGAGCTAAAAGTGAACACGTTGCCATTGCTGCTTAAATTGGTAATATACATTTAAAATATATTTTAGATTATTGGATTTGGGAATTCAAAATGAAACTGCCATTACAGAAAATATTAGGTCCGCTAAACATGTCATATACTTCAAAGTCCTGTTAGTATAATTTACAAGTTAACTGTCTGATTTCTACAGTTGTTACAGGGCCATCAACTTTATGTCTACCATTATCAATATAAATTCAGTGGACAAAATATTAGAAGCGCTTCTCTGCATTTTCCAATACAATTTAACATCAGCACAAACGACAGTCTCCAAAATGACCATAAAATTGGCAACTGTATATCTGTTGTCACCCCAAATGACCACATCTGTAATATGTGGATACAAATAAACTAAACCTGCTCATTTAACTGGATGTTTATGCTACTACTTTCTTTTCAGATGGAACTGTGAAAAGTTAAGTATTTTGGCAGGAAATGTGAACCACAGCTCTCAAAGTAAGCTTATGCTTATATGGTGTAAACAAATCTGCATTTAAAGGTGGTGTTAAATTGTAACAGTCCACTCTGTTTTGAACAGAAACTTAATCTGTGTGACTGATTAGGATATTAGGTGATACAGAATGTGGGTACATGAGATGTGGTAAAATTCTTACCAAGTTTGCTTTGGCGTGACCACCTTCTGCTGTGTTTATGTTTAGCCTCTGGTCATTTTTCCTCTCTCTGTGCTTTTCCAACAGATAGCGACCCAGATTGCAGTACTGATAGCCAAGGTGGCCCGTCTGGACTGCCCCAGGCAATGGCCAGAGCTCATTCCCATTCTTCTCGAGTCCGTGAAGGGTCAGGATGGCTTGCAGCAGCACAGGGCACTGCTAACCTTCTATCATGTCACCAAAACCCTAGCATCCAAACGTCTGGCGCAGGACAGACGACTTTTCCAGGATGTAAGTCCACAGTTTAAGCAATTTGTCAGTTGTTGTGTCTCCACTCTCAGATTGTAAGAGGTACTTATCAATAGTCATTGTACTACCTACAGTAGATGGATATCGTCACGCACCTAGTTTAGAGAAGCAGGACTCCTGACATGGAAGCTAAGCAATGTACTGCTGTGGACGGGACCACACAGCAACACTTATTTTAGCCACCTAAAAGAGCCCACCCAAAAAAACTTTTGTATCTCATTGCTTGTCATTTTTGGTCATACATTATTCCTCTCTGGCTTTTTGTTCTCTGCACGTGATGCAGTAGCTGTGCACACCAGAAAACAAGGTGACTTTAGGTCAATAAGTAAAGAAAAATAAAACTTGAACTCTGTCTACTGAACTTTGCAGCTTTGCTCTCTTCTTTCTTTTCTTGCATTTTGCCCTCTTGACTTTGTCATGTTCCTTTTTTACTCCCTTTTTCCCCGCAACACCTTATGAATAGATGAATAGCAAGATTATCTTGATAGTTGCAGGTTTTTTAGTTTCACGCTTTGCCTGTAGGAGATGCTGTTTAACTGCTGTATGAGATGTGTCAAATCGAAGATCCATGGCAGCCAGATTCTCTTTGCATGCATGTGTGTCTGTTTTCATATATGACTGGAGCGAGATTGAAGTTTTTAGGAATTGATTTGTTTGTGTTGCTAGTTATGTGTGTAAGAGAGATTGAGTTAGGAGAGCTTTTTGTGTGTATTAATGTTTCTTTCAAAGAGGTAATGAATTAAGCAAATGCCATCCATGGTTTAAAGAAACATAAGACTTAAGCAGAAAAATAGTCGTGAAGAGAAGGGGTTTAGGGGAATAAGATATCAAACAGACCAACAGAGAGACGACCGAGACCAACTTAGGGAGAATTAGAGTGACAGAGACAGATCAGTAGACATCAAAGGCAGTGGCTGAGACCAAATAGTTGGATGGTGTGCAGAGGCATCCTCTATGCCAAAATGTGTGCCCTTAGGCAATACGAGGAACAAAGGCAGTCTGAGCCCCGTTAAACAGTCCAGTTTTTAAATGATGCACTGATGACTTTGATGCTAAATGGTTTCATAAAAGTTACCTTTGATATTTATTCACAGAAATGTATCAGCATTGGACAGCAAATATCTCCATTTCTAAGCTCCCTCTTTTACCCTTTATGTTCACACTGTTTTTGTGTCACCCTATTTAGCACAGGCATAATGTGTACAAGTACTGTTACGTGTGTGTGGGTGTTAGAGTGTGTCTGCATTGACGGCAGTACATTTCCTAGCTCTTTGTTTTACTGGCCCACTTGCTGAGGCTTAAGCGGGATTTATGCTTCTGCGGGGCTCTACTCAGAGCTTACGCCGTAGCCTACGTAAGTGGCCTGAAGTTTATACCTGTGTGCTGGTGTCTAGTTTGTTCTAGCGTATGTCTTTAAGAGAATGGCAGAGCTGGCATGTGTGTATGCGTGGGGAGTGTGTGGTAGAGCGAATGAGAGAGCAACAGCATAGCCTCGGGGAAGGAACTTGTTTTGGTGGAATACTGTATGTGTACGTTCAAAGGTTATTTTAGTCGTGCAACAGAAATCTCAGATTCTACAGATAGTCTAGCTAGCGGTTTTGATTTACCCTGCAGAGATCTGAGTAGCAGTTAACCATAGTCCTCATAAATCGACCAGAGTTTAAAATTACAAGACAAAGAAAACGGAAGGTAACCGACATCCGGCTGAAAAGAGTGACATCCGGCTGCACCGGAGCAATCCCGGATGTGGAACGTCGTGGATATAGACTACGAAGAAGGAGAACCTGGAAATGAGTAGGAGGAAATGCAACACTACCAAGCCACAGCAGAGTGGATCTAACACACTGTTGTGGTCTGCGTTGCTGCAACGTATAGTTAAATTTTTTGAGAGGTGCACGTCAGGCTACGGCGTAGGGTTCTGTGGCATCGATTTAACAACGGACCATAAATTGGGCTTTAAGCTGTGAACTCAACTCAATCGCCAGACAGAGCTAAACAGATAGTGGGAGAAAAAGGTAAAGAGGGGGATGATTAAAAAAAGAAGGTGTGGTTGTGTAGGAGAAAAGGTGATTTGAAGTAACCAATGGCTGCTAGTCACAGGAGGAGAATATGTTAAGAAGTAATGGTGTAAAGATAAAATTGAGGCTGTAGTTCAAGGAGAAGGAGGATGCAAGTGGGAGACTTTTAGAAGTCTCAGCAAGTCTGTCAACCCTGATTCCGACAGGCTGGTTGGTGTCAGTTGCTGTCATCATCCATTGTATATACTGTATATCTGGTGTTCCCCAGAGGCTAGTGGCACATGTACTATAATATTTAAACACACATTTGTGTTACTTTACTGACTACCAACACAACCCCCAAAAAAAAACACAGAGCGATGCAGCAAAATATATATATTTTTTTCTGTAACAAGACTAAGATCCAAACACTTACAGAATCTGCCAAAAAATGTTGTGCCTTTTTTAAATACATTTTATTTTTGCCCTCAGAATAGTATAATGATCTCTTAACACAGCAATTGTATTTATGAATCTTCAACCCAGATCACCAACGTTTTTCTGTTCTCCTCATGCTGTATGGCTTACATGAGACTGCATTCTTGTAACAGAGTTGTCTGATAATACTACACTGTAGTGTGCTTTCTTTAAAAAAGGTGATAATTGAATGTAAATTGCATTTTCTATAAAAAAAAGTGGTACAGATGTTTAGAGTTACCACTTTTTTTAAATACTTTTTTACAAGAAAATGTCAGCATACATTTCTAAAACCTTGTGGCGTAAAGACCCTGCATTGTTGTAAAGACCCTGCATTGGGGTGTTGAGCTTATTTGCTTTTTGTGACTTTCTAAACATGCAGTAAGTTTAGAGAGAATGGGGCAGGTGTTTGTCTTTGCGCTTTTGAGTAGCAATGTAGGGGCAATATCCCACCAGATGGGTATTCACAAGCAGATTGTCAAATGAAATGAACTGCGCTTTTTATGGAAGACATTTGGTTCTCGAGTTCTTCCTCCTGGAATAGGGAATCAGCTTGCAGATAGAGAAAGCGGTTAGCTTTTTGAAATTTGCCCCTCTGTTGTATCTGTCTGCAGTTGGGAAAAGGAACAGATCTTACACACAGATAATGCAACTATAAAGCTTACAGACAGACAGACAGACATTTCCCACATGGGTGGGGAACATGAATGATTCTTAGAGGCATCGGAATTCTCTCTTGAATGATTCATCACAAGACTCATTAATTGGAATTCCGATGGTTCCCCAATCTCCAGCAGTCAGCTCAAAACCCGACCGCTTTGCTTTGGGTGGCCGACTACTTTAAAAATATAACATTGGAGCCTTAATTGACATACTTTTGGTTACCAGGAGTGGGGACTGAGGCTGTCAATTCACTTATATGAAGTTACATGTTATGGAGATGGAAGCTGTTGTCAGGAGACTCCAGTTTACCACTCTAGTTTGTGGTGAAGGTTACGTTTTCAGGTGTGGCAAGCTGTGGCGGTAGTTCTTGTTGTGCTGTTTCATAATGATTTTCAGTGCAGTGTCACCTGGGGCCTTGATGGGTCAGTAATTTGCACCAAGCTTTGAAAAGCCTCAGCTTCAGCCATTAATGATCAAGTCTTCTTCAATCATGTGAAAAACACACCTGTTCTGCGATTGTCTGTTTTGTGCTTGCTAGCAAACAGCAGGTGCAGATGGTTGGTTAACCATCATCTACTAACTTATGTTTAAATCAATCTTCCTAAGATTATTTGATTAATTTCCTGTAGGGAAAAAGGATTACAGACTAAATCAGACTCATTTACCGGAATGATGCCCAGATATTGTATATTAGCTATTTTAAACATGTTTCTGAATACTGAGACAAAAGTGTTTCAGAAGTTATTTGAAGAAACTTGTGTTGGTTGTGCCATGATTACGGTCTCTGGTTGGATGATTGTAATTTCACGACACCTTTATTTCACCATTAAACGATGGTGGCAGGGCTATATGTATACTTGTTTGCAATCTGCGAGTGTGAAAAACTGGCAATGTCTGCGTGGTGTGAAAAGAATTAGGGAGGTGACAGCTAATTCAAAAATTTGATTTATGTCAGACTTCAAGATTATACAGACTCATGCTTAAAGAGGCGCTATGCAGTTTTCTTCAGCAATTTCTTTGCTTTTTGCTCGCAGGTTTCTATATAGAGCTCCCCCTACAGCTTTGGAATAGATATTTGGCAGCTCCTATGTTTACTTGTGTCTGACTCCTCGCTCGTTCAGTCTGCCGTTTCCTTTTTCTCTGTTCCTCAGACAATGCTTTCCTAGCTTTCTGCTCCTTTTTAGCCAGCTCAGCCATGACAATAGTGTGAAAAACTCCATCGCTACCTTGTTAGCTGGTTCCTGAATGGGCATACTGTATGTGTGCAGTGCCGTGAAGCAATTTGTTACATTGCGAAACCTGATATCACCTGATACTTCCTGACGCTGAGGCCAGTGGCTCGCCGGCCAAAGTTGCAAGGGTGTTTTTTCCGCTCAAAGGCTCTAGGGGGAAGCGACATGTCATATAACCATTCCAATGACTCCGAAGCTGTTCAGTTAAGGTAAATTAAGCTAAAATAAAACTGCATAGTAGCCGCTTTAAAAGTACCTTGTGAAGGTTTTGCAGTTCTTTTTGGAATAATTTTATAGAGTAGGAAATGCATTCAACATGTAAATCCCGTTGTCCAGTACACACAAATGTGCAAGTCACAGTGAGACATAAGGAGGTAATCCTGTGGCCCTCTGGAAGAAACAGAGGAGGGGGTGACAAAACTGAAATCTCCAACTCAGGACACCTTTAGACTGATTTCATTGCCTCCGGCATGAAAAGATGGTTAGGAAGCAAACGCACCTTAGTAAGCCTCATAGCATTTGTAAATCTACCCACGCATCATTTGTAGGTATATGCAGTTGAGCAATCTGACACACTTTGGGTGATGATGGCGCAGTGGATATGACCCATGCCTATGGTGTGGGAGATCCGGGTTCGATTCCCACTGCGATACATCAACCTTTGTGTCCCTGACCCAAGACACTTAACCCCTAGTTGCTCCAGAGGTGTGCAATCTCTGATATATAGCAATTGTAAGTCGCTTTGGATAAAAGCGTCTGCTAAATGACATGTAATGTACTTTGGCCATATGGAAAAAAAGTTAAAACTACCATATATCTCATAGAAAACAGAAAACCAAGAGCGAGGAAGTCAAAATAAGAATTGAGATTGCTTCCTAAACTTGGTTCATCACTTTTGGGTACCATTTGTTGAATTAGTGTGGTATCCGAGGAGTAGAAAGTGCCAAACTCTAGAGAAATATCTCCAAATAAGAAACTTGCCAGCCTTGCAGTTTTCAGTAAAGAATCTATCAAAGCCTATTCTGTGCTGTCAAGTTAGGGATTTCTCTTTTAGGAGGTGTACGTCACCAACCTAACCACTGGTTCTCAGATTTTTCCTACTTGACACTTAAAGTGATGGTTTGGAGTAATTTCACCCTAGGGTCCTTTGCTGCCCACCAGGGCCAAACACCCTCCAGAGCTTTTTCACCTGGGTCGAACATTGGGAGAGTTAGCGTAGAGTAGCGTTATCAGCTGAATAGCTTAGCGCAGGGGCTAATGGATCCAGTGATGTATCTCGTAAATGACCCCACTAATAATGCCCGAAATGATACCAAACTTCTACACTAGTACAAATAGTTTATTTACTCATAAAACGATGGATTGGAAAGTTTGTAAGTACACCAGAAGTGTATGTAAATAACACTTGCCTGTTTGCCTCTCGTCTCTGCTGCTGCTGCTACCTAATGGGCAATAAGAGTGCTTAGGGCCGTCTACAAATTACAACACCGAAAAGAGATGCAACAAAAATATTTATTAATTTAACTTTTTTTTTTTTAAGTAAGTGCTGTAGTATAACTTGCAGTAGACAAGTTATAATTGAGGGAAGTTTGGAGACATTACCTTATTTAATCATTAAATTAATAAATATTTTTGTTGCATCTCTTTTCGGTGTAGTAATTTGTAGACGGCCCTAAGCACTCGTCTAACTGCCGGCAGCAGCAACCACAGCAACAGCAGAGAGCAGAAGCCAGCAGGCAAGTGATATTTACATACACTTCTGGTGTACTTACAAACTTTCCAATCCATCGTTTTATGAGTACATAACCTATTTGTACTAGTGTAGAAGTTTGGTATCATTTCGGGCATTATTAGTGGGGTCATTTACGAGATGCATCACTGGATCCATTAGCCCCTGCGCTAAGCTATTCAGCTGATAACGCTACTCTACGCTAACTCTCCCAATGTTCGACCCAGGTGAAAAAAGCTTCTGGGGGGGTGTTTGGCTCGAGGTCATGGTGCAAAGGACCCTAGGGTGAAATTACTCCGAACCATCACTTTAAGTGTTACCCACAACATATAGTTCTGCTGTCAAGGAGTTGTTCAGTTCCTTTCTTTTGAAATGTAGTGTTATCCAAAGACTTATTTTCACGTGGGGCATTTCCTTAATCAGGGTGCAGACATTTCTTATATTTAGCCACCATTTTTGAATAGTAACTGAAATGTACTGTTTACCCTTTTCTGTTCTGTTTATTCTTTTTATGAAAACACTGACCAAAGCATAATCCAAAGCTCATTATTGTGCCATGGCAGATTTATATTATCTGAGCTACTGCGCCAGACTATACAATACACCGTTGATGGGACAGAGTACTTTTGTCTACCTTTTTGATGATCTTGTTTTGCCTCTACAGGAAAATGCCTTCATGGAAGAAAATGTGACTTGAATGTCCCTCTTTGCCCCTTTTGTTTGTTCTATGTGAGTGTATTATAAGTAAGGGCTTTTGTATTTGCCTTGGCATCAGTGTAACTGAGTGACTCTGACGTTATAGGTGCTGTTTGCACACGTTAAACTGGTGCGCAGATACACTTGTGATTCATGTGTTCATGAGAATGACCTTATTGCCTTTTGTTGAAAGTGTAATCACTAGAGATGCACCGATTACAACTTTCTCAGCCGATACCGATTTTAGCCGATTCGATTTCATTTTTTCTAACCACTTTACAGCACACACAAATTTATTTTCTATCTTTTCTTTAATAGAAAATTTTACATTTTGCATAGAACATTTTTGAACAGATAATCGATCGCTATAAAATAGAACTATAAATTACTCCTGGTGTGGGAAATTAATACACATTTAAAGTGCAATGTTATGGAAGAACCATTTCTTTCTTTTCACATCCAATATCCAACAATTTTTTTTTTTTTATATATTTAGCAAACTAAACTTCTGTATGTATGAAAACAGGGAAAATGGGTAATGGCAATAAAATAATATATAAATAACAAATAAAAATAAAATAAATATAGCCTTAATGCAGTATAAAGATATTTCTCAAAACACACACATGCATCCCCACTAACCTGGAAAGCGTTTTAAACAGTAACGTTAATACAGCGTGTCGGAGGAATACAACGTCTCTTTTTCTTTCTTTTTTTTTTTTTTTATTAACCCAGCGTCTCCTACAGTGGCCAGCGGGGTGGCAGAGGGACCACAGCGTTTGCTAACGTTAGCTTCTTGTCTCATCTGGGGTCTGATAAACAGTAAATTCATCAAAGTCAGTGTGCCCAACGCTATTTTCCGGCCGGTCAATCGGTGCATCTCTAGTAATCACTAATGCAAAATAGTTTGATGTGTGATTGACTGTACTGTTTATGTGTACGTTGGCAGCTGGCGTCGGGAATCTACAGCTTTGCATGCTCCCTGTGGAGCCATCACACCGACTGCTTCCTCCAGCAGATCTATGCCAGAGATGAGGCTGGAGCGCTCAGCTCACTGGAGAGGACGCTGCTCTCTCTTAAAGGTAGCAACATTTTGCACACATGCAAACTCAGTCATGCCTATACACACACGACACAACTGCATTCACATGCAAAGGGGTGCAGAGATCTATAAATACAAAATGGTGAATAAACCATGGCATTAAATACCTGACTGCATATCACATTGCATTTATCACATGATTCCACCTATTGACATACACTTAATGAACCCTCTGGAGTTGAGAGCTCCGCCGCCATAGCTCAGCAGGATAAAAATAAATGTCATGTATTAAGATTAATAGCTTCAAATTGACAACAGTATCAGAGTATGCCAAAATGATCTGTGTCTGAAAACAGAACCCGGAGGGTTAAGCATACAAGTTGTGAACTTCTGGAAATATTCATATGTGCTGCTACCTTTTTGAAATATCAATTAATACTATTATTAGAAGGGTTAGGTACTGAAACCTGGTGCAAACGGCTGGTATCTACCAGACTGAATGACAAAGCAGCTCTCTGGTGCTCCGAAACGGTAGTTACAGACAACAGAGTTAACACTACACTTGACTTGGCAGCAGGTAACGTTAGCCTATTGTTGGCAGCTAAAGACACAGAGTAGACTAGCTCCACTAATTGAGTTGTCGGAGAAACGACACCAACGGGAATTAGTGATGCGTTCATTTGCACCTGTAAGCTCATTGTGCACTCGGTTATTGTGAAATACCCTTCTGTCGTTTAGTAGTTATTTTTGTCATTTAACAGCAATTGACTGATGAAATAAGTTATTGTTATAATCTAATGTTATTACATTTTATATAATCCTTTAAAGTTGACCATATGGCCTTAGCAATAAACAAGCCGTTCTTTAATGTCACAGACTGTTGTTTTGTGCTCTTCATTTTTTATAGTATCGCTTCATGCAACTTTTAGTCACCGGTATTGGGGTAAAAACCAAACAACAACACCAAACCCTAATTATTAGTTACATTTGTAATTGGCGACAATCCTGCATACATATATATTTTTTCTTTCTACCCCTCTCAGTGCTTCGCAAGTTGACAGTCTTCGGATTTCAAGAGCCACAACAGAATATGGAAGTGATGGTGAGTCTTAATTTATTTCAACTGTGGCTGTTAAGAACCTCACATATTTTTTGAAAAGCTGATATTTTTGCTGTTGGTTTTTTGATTTGAAATTGACTCCAATCACAGTGTGCGATATGTGGATGGCTGTGAAGATTGAAAGTGCCTTAAGCCTTTTTCTGTTAAGAGTCAAGAGTTCTCTATGAGCTCTTCTCATGCTTTCAGTGTGAAGAAAGTCCAACTCCTTGAAACTGTTCATTTAATTTATTCTAAATCTTTCTGGTCAAAAAAAAAAATCTTAAGCATGTGTCTGGATATAGTTTTGGTTCCCCCATGGCTTTGAGTTAATGGAATCCTTTGCACAAAATGCCCCAGGCCTGTTAACTGCAGCTGCACATTCTGACTTTCTGTTTTGCCAATCAAAGTTTGGTGAAAGTCAATGTTTTAGAAAATAGTAAAAGGTAAGAATGTGACTTTTCCTTTTTAAAAAGTATTATTTTTTTATTATAATCTAAAGAAACATACACTTGGATTGTGATTTGTCATAATTAATGTAGAAATCTTCAGGGTTAGGTTGAGCACTGAAACATTTATTTCAGCAGTCCAGTCTATAATAAAGCTAAATGCTCTGATACATTCAGGATTCACTTGTCTATCAGAGGACAGAAGCTTGAGTTGACACCTCTGTGGCCTTTAGGCGCACTACTTTCAGGCTTTTACTACAGTGCACTATGTAACACCGGAAGGATTTACTTGTTGTCAGTCTGCTGAAAAATGAAACCTAACAGGCAGAAATGCTCTTAATTGATTGAAGTCACTGTTGCCGTATGTAGATCACTATTCAAAAGTTTGGAATCACCTGCCACAAAGCTTGAATGGGTACAGTCAGATGGCTGAGAGGACGACTATACATGTTTGAATGGTCTTTTATGCTTTTAGGTTGTAGAAAGTCCTCTTTACAAATAGATGTGTATTTTGTCTAAAGGGTTTGCAAAAAAAGTAATGTTTTGTACATGGAGAACAAAACGTTGTACAATGGTTCAACCTGACGGTCAAGTGATAGGGCAGAAAGAGACAAAGATACCAATGAGCTACAGTACAATAAGATTATAGAAAATCACCAGTCATTCGTAAAATAAATTGGACGCTTAGCAATCAAAATATGTGCAGATTTAAATAGGAATAGTTTCCTATTTTGGTGTCATGTGCACAATAATGCCCATAACAAGCTGGAATTAACAGGTGTGTTTCTTTAGCAAAGCTACTGTATTCTTTAAACTTCACAATAGGGCTTTGACTTTTGCCCAAAAATCTTATTCGAAGTTCGTTTGTATATTAATATTTGAATATATTCGAATATTTATTAATAATATTTTGACCATTAAATGCCTTCAGTTTAAAAATAAAATAAAAGTCAGACCCTGGATTAAACACAAACAGTATGCTTTCGACAGGAAGTTCGGAGCTTTCACCGTAGCCTACGTAAGTGGTCTGATGTTTATACTTGTGTGCTGGTGTGTGCGTCGAGCCAGTGTGTGTGGGCGGTGTTGCCAACGTAGCGACTTTTTTTTCACAAAAGCGACTAGCGACAAATCTGGCGACTTTCTGTAGAAAAGACGCCAGCGAGCACGCAATGTATTTCTCTCCTGTCGCCGCCGAAACAGTCACCTTTCTCTTCTGTTGTGTGACTGAGGAGCAGCCCTGCCCTCCCCTCTGTGCTCTCTCCTCATGTGCAGCAGCACTGAGCAGGCAGGTAGAAAGGGGAGAAGGGACAGGGTGCGGCGCCGGTGTAGGTAGGAGAGACAGCGGAACGCGATGGGAGAAAGAGGCCGCTGATCTGGCCTGGCCCTGGGCGAGCCTGCCTTCTTTGAGAATTAGGGGGGAATGCAACGCTACCGAGCCACGGCCGAGAGACGTGAGTCGCCGCGACGTATATTTACATTTTGAAATGCGTGAAAAAGCCTCGGAATCTGAACTGTAAACAACGTTTACAAGCAAACGCATAAAAATAATGCCCATAACAGGTTCGAATATTAAGGGCTGGCTAATATTCGTTCGAATATCATTATTTTTTTTAATATTCGAATGATATTCGAATAACGAAGTTCGGAGTCAAAGCCCTACTTCACAATAGTAATGGAAGGTCAGTCTAGGGTTGGAGCACCATTGGAAATGGATCAGGGAATATCAGCTGAACATACTATGGACTTACAAATCACAGTTTAAACCTATTCAGTCTAACCACTGAGTAGCAGAGGATCCAAGGAAAAACTGCTACCCTTATTTAAAGCCCAGTTGATAATAATGATCTAGCGTCATTTCTGCTTTTCTGGTTTAAACACTCAAACATGCAGAAAGTCAGTTTTATTATTATACATTGCATAGTATGTATTCAAATGGTTGAACAAAACATACAATTTGCCACCATTGTGGCAGAATTGCTTGGTATACTTTATCATAAAAATGTTTGACATGTATAGACTGCATTGTTCATCACAATAATTAATAATGAAAACAAGTGTTGCCAGAAAGACTGTCCATTTTATCTTAAAGTATCCTTGAGATACATTATACAGTCATAGATGGTCAGTAAGTTGCTACTGTGCTCTATCTGTCTCTCTATTATTTTTTTTCTTTCTCTCTGTCAACCAGGAGATGGAAAGGACATTTTATGACAGAAGGAATTCTGTTTACTGTACTCTATTATTCCTCTAATGAGACCACTTTTAGCTTGCAGGCTGAAGGTTGTGTAATGGATGAAATAGTCACATTAAAATGTAATTTGCCCTGAGCTGTCCCTGGTTATTCCAACTCAGTGAGCAGAAGAAATGATTTGGAGTTAATATTTCATGTTTAGATGTTTATGCTGTTATTATCTCAGACTCACTACCTTCTATTTTAGCTTGTTGATACTTTTATTTCAATTTATTATTCAGCTGATGGTGTGTTAACAGAGAAATCTCACAGTGAACCCAGCTCTTTTCCCAACATTCAGGTCATTGGCTATACCTCATACTGTTGTAAAATAAAATCATTCTTCTTTTTTTGTACTTAATGCCCTCTCCACTCAGAATTGGGTTTTGCGTATTGTTGCTTCACTTGGACATAGAATAATGTATGTGCAGTGAAGGCTATTTTCACGTCCATCTGCTGAAGGGGGAAAGTTTCTCAGTGCTCACTTTAATTCTGAATTCAACATGAATGTTCATGCATGATTTTGTGACATCACAACTAAGTTAGAAGCCAATCATGATCCAATATGCAGCTCACACTTAAATGGTATGTAGAAACTTGAACACTGTGAAGGAGGAGTCCTATTGTGCCTTGGTCTCTTTCAAATTTATTTCACTGCTTACAACAGCAGGTGGTGTAATCGTGTGGCTTTCACTTGTCTCTTTGGCTGCTGTATAGAAAAAAACAAACAAAAAATGTACTGTACTCCAGTTGTTTCAGGCCGAGACTTGGCTAGATCCTGGAGTGCCGGTGCCATTAAACGGTCTTTGTCTGTGTGCAGATATGATGGAAACATTGTGCTTCACAATGAATCATGCGCAAGTTGAAGGAGCTGATGGGATAACATTTCACTGGAATTGTACCTTGTGCAATTTCATGTGACAAATTCGTTTTTGCTCCTCTTGTCTCTGTACATCTCTGCACAAAGTGGAGTCCTATAGCCTCAAGTCTCAAGTCAAGTGGGTTTTATTGTAGGGGTGGTACGGTTCACAAAACCCACGGTTCGGTTCGTATCACGGTTTTAGGGTCACGGTTTTATATATATATTTATATATATACATATACTTCAGCATATGATATATAGCTAAAATTAGCATATTGAATGCATGTTGCACAAAACATGCACACAGTGGCAGTTCTATATATTGTTTTATTTCATCATAGGTACCATGAAATCAAAAATGTTCCCACACACCAGACTATAAACGACGCTGGCGCATCCTACAGCTCTGGGCAGCCTCTCTCCCACTTGACATTTCTGCACGTGACGTGACCTGCAGCGGCACCCCACTCCACTTGAGGAGCGGTCGGCTCGGTGTCTCTCAAAATCTGACGAAAATCTTTTAAACTGACCTTTGTCGATCTGAAATGAAGACAGATTCAGCAACTGCGTGGCCTATTTCTTGCTTAAAATGTTTTCAGAAACACGTTTCGGTGAAATATTTTAGTACAATATGAGATCGTACTCTGAACGAGCCGCCATGACAGTCTGTTTTGAAATTAGGGACCAGCCAGACCCATGTGACGCGATCGTCCAATCAGCTCCCATGGGTTGCGTTTGTCACGCCCATCCCGCTCGTAATTTCCAGTTAGTGTTTTAACATATGCGTATAAAGTGGGCACTACGGCAATAAGAGGTTAGTGCAGCTTAACAGTGTACTGACGAACCGTGCGGTACAAACATGCTCCGAACCGAGACTAGCGAACCGAGCGGTTCGGGTGTTTTTTCATGAACCGTACCATCCCTATTTTATTGTCATTTCAACCATATACACTTTATACAGTGAAACGAAACATTTCACTATGGATCAAGTGGTGTTATACATATAAAATGTATAAAAAAACAACATAAAAACGACATTCGAGACATGCTACATTTAGTGCACACAAATTATAGACTATACATAAAGTGCAATTACTACTTAAAGTAGAGCATTTAAGACAGACAAGGGACAGGAAAGACCACACAAGACAGGGCATAAGTAGACTTGTAACGGAGCACTGATTGTTATTCATGAGAAGAGGTGTGTGTGTGTGTGTGTGTGTGTGTGTGTGTGTGTGTGTGTGTGTGTGTGTGTGTGTGTGTGTGTGTGTGTGTGTGTGTGTGTGTGTGTGTGTGTACACAGACAGACAGACAGACAGACAGACAGACAGACAGACAGACAGACAGACAGACAGACAGACAGACAGACAGACAGACAGACAGACAGACAGACAGACAGACAGACAGACAGACAGACAGACAGACAGACAGACAGACGGTACGGGCCAAAAGTTTGGACACACCTTCTCATCCAATGCCATTTCTTTATTTTCATGACTATTTACATTGTAGATTCTCAATGAAGGCATCAAAACTATGAATGAACACATATGGAATTATATACTTACCAAAAGTGGGGTTGGGATTTTTTAATATTAATGGGGTTGGGACCATCAGTTGTGTTGTGCAGAAGTCAGGTTGATACACAGCCGACAGCCCTATTGGACAACTGTTAGAATTCATATTATAGCAAGAACCAATCAGCTAAGTAAAGAGAAACGAGTGGCCATCATTACTTTAACAAATGAAGGTCAGTCAGTCCGGAAAATTGCTAAAACTTTGAATGTGTCCCCAAGTGCAGTCGCAAAAACCATCAAGCGCTACAACGAAACTGGAACACATGAGGACTTCCCCAGGAAAGGAAGACCAAGAGTCACCTCTGCTGCTGAGGATAAGTTCATCCGAGTCACCAGCGTCAGAAATCGCAAGTTAACAGCAGCTCAGATTAGAGAACAGATGAATACCACACAGAGTTTTAGCTGCAGACACATCTATAGAACAACTGTTAAGAGGAGACTGCGCAAATTAGGCCTTCATGGTCAAGTAGCTGCTAGGAAACCACTGCTAAGGAGAGGCAACAAGCAGAAGAGATTTGTTTGGGCCAAGAAACACAAGGAATGGACATTAGACCAGTGGAAATCTGTGCTTTGGTCTGATGAGTCCAAATTTGAGATCTTTGGTTCCAACCGCCGTGTCTTTGTGCGATGTAGAAAAGCTGAACGGATGGATTCTACATGCCTGGTTCCCACCGTGAAGCATGGAGGAGGAGGTGTGATGGTGTGGGGGTGCTTTGCTGGTGACACTGTTGGGGATTTATTCAAAATTGAAGGCATACTGAACCAGCATGGCTACCACAGGATCCTGCAGCGACATTCCATCCCATCCGATTTGCGTTTAGTTGGACCATCATTTATTTTTCAACATGACAATGACCCCAAACACACCTCCAGGCTGTGTAAGGGCTATTTGACCAAGAAGGAGAGTGATGGAGTGCTGCGCCAGATGACCTGGCCTCCACAGTCACCGGACCTGAACCCAGTCGAGATGGTTTGGGGTGAGCTGGACCGCAGAGTGAAGGCAAAAGGGCCAACAAGTGCTAAGCATCTCTGGGAACTCCTTCAAGA